>NC_090732.1:85510041-85527541 GCF_036898095.1 Palaemon carinicauda | reverse complement strand
GGAAGCCCGAATTTAATTAACCCTTCCACTTGAACCCTCATTCTGGATGCAGGCCGGCAAGGCTGAACCCTTGCCTTCCTCCATCCTTTCTTTCTCTTGTACTTTCATACTGGGCCAAAGATTTTGGACATTCGGGTACCGACTGCTGGCCGCTGAGTAGCCGGCCGGCAGCCGGCCACCTAATCCTGGTCCTCTGCCGCCGACTGCCTTGGTTCCCCTTGATAGAAGGATCCTCGGCTGCCGGCCGGCAGAGCCACCGCTGTCCGGCAGTTTCACTGCCGGCCTGCAGATCCATGAAACCGCCGACAGCGGCAGAGCCATTGCCGGCCGGCAGAGCCGCCGCCGCCAGCTGGCGGATACTGCTGCCGGCCGGTAGTGCCTCCGCCGCCGGCAGCAGGCAGAGCTGTTGCCGGCTGGCAGAGACGTCGCCGCTGGCAGGATTGCCGGCAGCCGGCAGAGCCGTTGCCGGCGGCCTATCACACATTGCTATGAAGACAATTTTTGCCTTCAATAGCCCAGTATAGGCCAGCATGTGCCGGCCTGCCCGGCAGATGCCGGCAGGCCCGGCAGGTGCCGGCAAGCCTGACAAGTCTGACAACTTGTTGCCAAACAGTCAGTGCTGTAGCCCAAGTTTATTCCAACCTACAAGGTGCTTCATGGGCAGCCTATTGGGAGAAAATCACATATAAGAGAGCGATTCTCTCTTCCTTTAATGGATATGATCCATTATTGTCCTTAATCCCCATTATTGAAACTGGAAGATTGTGTTAAGATACACTAATATCATAGGATATCATCTTCCCCTAAAGATTCTTAAGAATTCTGTTTTTAATATTGGAGGAGGTCATAGCAATAGGCTGAATAGGAAACACATGTAGGTGTCTTTCCTACTTATAGCTTACCCTATCCAAGCTAATATAACATATTATGTATGATGAAATTTGAGAATTTCACCGAATACTAATAAACTTTTCCTTTCTTTACAGGAGGAGCATCCCGAGTGCGGGAATAGTTTTTGCCGGGTCAGCAGTAAGAACTTCTGCGGCCACGACATGTGCAGGGCCCATGCTCGCTGCGCTGTCACCAAGGGGGCTCTCAAATATTGGGACCCGCAGGTATGTACCGTATGTACTAACCTGGTAACTGAGGCTTTTGATGACCAAAAGTCGACTGAGTCAAGGGACGCAGCAAGGGAGAAGCTGCGTAAATGGGTTAGGGGTTTTCAGAAGAATACCTCCGGCCCATACCTTCCCAATGAAAGGATGAGGGTATGTCTCTTCCCTAGGGCATCTTCGGATGCGGTCATTCCCCAGGCTCAACCTGAGATTTCCCTTGTTCAGATACCGGTAGAATCTGGAGTTTCGGATGCCTTGGAGAACATCCAACTTGAGGACAACATGTCAGTTGTCTCAGAGGAGACGGAGAACAATCTCCTAGTGGAGGAGCTGGATCAGGCGGATGATGTTCCACCCGAACCACTACCGGAGAAAGCCGTTACGATTTTGGTGTCATCGGCCATAGGAAATGAGCCGGTGCCTTCTACTTCCTCCACTGCGCCCCAACTGGATTCGATTACGAGTACTTTGCACTCGTTGCTGTCCATGGTGCAAGACATGCAACAGAAATCGACCGAGAAGGAGGCCTCTTTTCGGACTGAAATCCATCAACTGGTTGCGGCACGTTTAGCTCCGAAGAAGCTGAACGTTAAGGATCTCCCTGCCTTCTCTGACGTTAACCCTTGGAGGTACGCAGAGCACATGCCCATGTCGGGCGGGAAGAACTTCCTCTCAGATAAACTGGGTACTGTCCCAGTAGAGGATATTGAATTCTGGCCCAGCAAAGGGTCCTACCCGGACTGCTACGTCCGTCTCAGGACAGAACCAGCGTCCAAAGAGGAGACAGAGCCCAAGGAAACGATCGTCCTTGAACTCTCTAAGGCTCAGGCCTTATTGACCACCACCTTGAAGGAGAGGGCCTTCACTAGCTCTAAGGTGCCGGCTCTCAGCAAGAAGCACCCGTCCTTCATTGCTGATCCTCAACGTGCCTTCCCATTTATGGATAAAGGGCTCAAGGCAGCCTTAAAGGCAATCGAGGCAGGGAAACCGTGCCCTACACTCGAAGATTGTAGACCCTTCTCCCTAGCCTTTCCATCAGATGATGCAGACTGGAAGGATTTCCACAACACCTTCACAGTCGGGAAGCTGGAGGCAGATATTGCCGGACGACAGTTCGGCGAAGACCTCCCCAAGCTGTTGGATTTTCTCCTGCATAGAGAGCAGGAGACAAAAGAACGCTTAGTCGCTTCCTTGTCTCTACACACTGGCCTGGAGACAATGGCAAGCATCCCAGATAAGCCAGAGATGTACATGGTCTTCTCCAAAGCCCATCTGGCGACGGTGACTAAAGACCTGTACAACTTTATTAAAGCCAGAAGGGCTTGTAAAGAGTTCGTGTTCGCCTCGGCTGTGGTGAGGCACGAACCCAGGAAGCTGATAGCTTCCAACATCTGGGGAAAAGACCTCTTCCCAAGTGAAGTGGTCAAAGAGGTCGTGGACAAAGCTGCCACTGAAAACAGGAACCTCCTTTCCAAGTGGGGCTTGTCCACCAAAAGGAAATCTTCAGCTGACGAGGGTCCCCAGCCGAAGAATAAATCAAAGCGACCTAGAGTGCCCTCTCGGCCTAAGCAGCAACAGCAGCTTCCCGTGGCCACGGTGCCCCAGACAGTGGCACAACCACCCACCACCTTTCAACTGGTGCCCCAAACTCTGGCGACTCAGTCACCAGTGTTCACCCCAGTGTTTGAAAGGCAATCTACAACCTTTCGGCCGAAGTCTCAAGGATCCTTTCGAGGCTCCTCCAGAGGTAGGGGCAACAGGGGTGGACGTGGCCAAGGAGGTAAATCCTCCTCCCAGCACTCAAAGTGAGATGCTACCGGTAGGAGGGAGACTCTTCTACTTCCGGGATCATTGGACCTTCGATCCCTGGGCCCACAGCCTAATCAAGAACGGACTAGGGTGGAGTTGGAGCTCAACTCCACCAACCTTCCCTCAATTCTTCCAACACTCAACCCCCATATTGGAGGAATATGTTCAGGAACTCTTGAACAAAAGAGTTATACGGAAGGCGAAGTCCGTCAGATTCCAAGGAAGGCTATTTTGTGTTCCGAAGAAGGACTCGGAAAAGCTCAGAGTAATTCTGGACTTGTCACCACTCAACAAGTTCATAGTGAACTACAAGTTCAAAATGCTGACGCTTCAACACATCAGGACCCTGTTGCCCAAACGGGCATACACAGTCTCCATAGACATGACGGATGCGTATTGGCACGTTCCGATCAGCCGTCAAGTTTCCCCCTACCTGGTATTCAAACTACAAAGAAGACAGTACGTCTTCAGAGCCATGCCCTTTGGACTAAACATAGCTCCAAGGGTATTCACTAAGCTTGCGAATGCAGTCATTCATCAACTACGCCTAAAAGGAATCCAGGTGGTAGCCTACCTGGACGACTGGCTGGTGTGGGCAGCATCCGAAGAAGAATGCAGGCAAGCCTCCATGGAAGTGATCCAGTTCCTGGAACACAGGATTCAAGATCAATCGGGAAAAATCCTAACTGTCTCCAGCTCAGAAGTTTCAGTGGCTGGGCGTCCACTGGAGCTTGCAGTCGCACTGCCTTTCTATTCCATCACAGAAACGGAAAGAGATAGTGGGATCTGTCAGAAGCCTTCTTCGATCCACAAGGATATCAAGAAGGCCACAGGAGAGAGTGTTGGGGTCTCTCTAGTTCGCCTCAGTGACAGATCCAGTATTGAGACCACAATTAAAAGATGCATCAGGAGTCTGGAGAAAATACGCATCAAACGCTCGAAGAGATCTAAAAAGACTGACACCAAATCGTCTGCGATCCCTACTCAAGCCATGGTTGGAGGCCAAGAACCGTCAGTCACCGTTCACACGGATGCCTCAAAAGAAGGGTGGGGAGGTCACTCTCACCATTGGAAAGTTAAAGGAACCTGGTCTCCCCTCTTCAAAACCTTCCACATAAACTTCCTGGAAGCCATGGCAGTTTTGCTTTCCTTAAAGAAACTGAAACTCCGCTGCTCAATCCACATCCGTCTGGTTCTAAACAGCGAAGTCATTATGAGATGCCTAAATCGACAGGGCTCGAGATCGCCTCACATAAATCAAGTGATACTAGCCATCCTCCGCTTAGCGGAGAAGAAGAGATGGCACTTGTCAGCAGTCCACCTTCAAGGGTTCCGCAATGTGACAGCGCAAAGTCCCGGGACTGCAGATAGACCTCTTCGCAACGAGCGACAACAAGAAGCTACCCCAGTATATAGCCCCGTACGAGGATCCTCTAGCGGAAGCGATGGATACAATGTCCATAGATTGGAACAAATGGTCCAAGATCTACCTATTCCCTCCAACCAACCTTCTGCTGAAAGTTCTCGAAAAGCTGAGATCCTTTCGGGGGACGGCAGCAGTAGTGGCCCACAAGTGGCCCAACAGCGTTTGGTTCCCCCTGGTAACGGAACTACACCTGAAGCTGATCCCGTTGCCGGACCCAGTTCTAACTCAGCAAGTGCAGAAATTGACTGTCTCAGCTTCATCAGTGTAAACCCAGAACCTTCATCTCATGATTTTCTCGCCTTAGCGGTCAAGAAACGGTTTGGGATTTCTAGGGACAGTATCAACTTCCTAGAAGAGTACAAGTCAAAGTCAACAAGAAGACAGTATGAGTCTTCTTGGAAAAAATGGGTGGCCTTTGTCAAGGCGAAGAAACCTAAGGAGATTTCTACGGACTTCTGTTTGTCCTTCTTCATCCATCTTCATGAACAAGGTTTAGCAGCCAATACGATTACTACATGTAAATCCGCCCTGGCCAGACCAATACTTTATGCCTTCCAGGTAGACTTTTCCAACGAAATCTTTAACAAGATCCCTAAAGCCTGCGCAAAACTTCAGCCCGCAGCTCCTCCTAAGCCCATTTCATGGTCTTTGGACAAAGTTCTTCATTTAGCATCAACCCTGAATAATGAGGATTGCTCGCTGAAAGACTTGACTCAGAAGGTGATATTCTTGTTTGCACTAGCCTCGGGAGCCAGAGTTAGCGAAATAGTGGCCCTCTCGAGGGACGATGGCCACATTCAGTTCACAGACAATGGAGATCTGAACCTCTTTCCGGACCCAACGTTTCTCGCCAAGAACGAGCTACCCACTAAACGGTGGGGTCCCTGGAGAATCTGCCCTCTGAAGGAAGAAGCATCCCTCTGCCCAGTGGAATGCCTAAAGGTCTATCTTCGTAGAACTTCAGACTTTAAGGGAGGTCAGCTTTTCAGGGGAGAGACTTCTGGTTCAACGTTATCCTTGAAACAGATTAGGGCGAAAATCACCTACTTCATTCGCAGAGCGGATCCAGACAGTACACCCGCAGGTCATGATCCGAGGAAGGTTGCCTCGTCTTTGAATTTCTTCCAAACAATGTCGTTTGAAAGCCTTCGTGCTTATACTGGATGGAAGTCCTCGAGGGTCTTCTTCAAGCACTACGCGAAGCAATTACAAGAAATTAAGCTTCATGTGGTGGCGGCGGGCAGTGTGATAAAACCCGCTGCTTGATTACTGCGAAGAACAGTGCACTATTAGGGACTTACAGTGAAGGGTGTACACAATAGACTTGTAAGACATATCGTGTTGAGTTTTGTGTTTAAGTGATAACACTATAGACTGTTCTCCCTACACAGGTGATATTAAGCATAATAAACTGACACAAGTGCCAGGCATTCTTATATGCACAGTGTTATAGTAACAACAGATTATAGAACGAAACTGCATGTTTCCCTTGAGTGGCTATTGTTTTCCTTTTCAGGCAAACCCCTTTTTTATCCTGTTATTACTGTTTATACTCGTATGTAGAATTATTCAACATACATTGTAATCGTTTACAACCATGATTTCTATTTTTGTAATAAACAATAGAACGAATATTTGCGTCTCCTTCGCCCCAAATATTTATTCAAATAGTCATTTAAACATTTATTTGAATGCATAAGTCAGAGCATCCTTTACTCTTTTGATAATTAAGTCAATACTAGAACAAAGATTCATGGTGTTCCAGGCAAACAGGTAAGACCTTGTAGTACTAGACTGTTCATTTTACTGTTTAAAGTGTTCCTACACATATATAAACCTGTCCGTCTCTTCACAGACCCGGGAGCTACAGTAATCTGCCCAAGCCATTTCCATCCTAGTACAGACTATGCTTTACGTATATGTTGACACTAATATACAAACTGTTTGCTAGATTGTTCCCTGAACTCACAATCATCGGGTTTTTTCCTCGAGTCTACCCAGACTCTTCCCTGTAGGGGGCAGGAAGCACTGACATATGTTATGATCAGCTGATTGATGTATAACGGTAACATCAAGTGTCTCTAGGTCTAAAGACCGAAGAGGAAAGATTTAGCTCGAGATGAACAGCACTATTGGAAATCCACAGATACATTAATGCTCTGGTACACTTCCATCACGACGACATGGCCTGAGCCCAAAAAAACGATTTTGAGCGTAGCGAAAAATCTATTTTTGGGTGAGGTAGCCATGTCGTCCTGATGGACCCACCCTCTTTTGGGACAAAAGGATAATGAATCCCTCCCTATAGTACTGTATCTGCATCACCTACAAAGCTACAAAGAATGACGTTGGCGCCTCGGGTGGCGGACAGGCGCACTATTTGCAGAGCAGTAGTGACTCGTCGAGAGCGATGTCTCTGGAACGACTCAACCTATTCTTGCCTCTCTTTCCCCTCGTAGTGAAAGCTCTATTGGGGGTGTAGATAGCCATGAGACGTGTCAAGAATACGTCCTCTGATATTACACGATATCCCTTCGTAAAATTTTAAGGGATATTCGCTCCAGGAGTTAGAATTCTGGATACCTTTGGTAAATTCTCTGGGATATATCACTGTAGTCAAATATACCTAGGAAGCTACCTTTGAAGGAACTTCCATCAGGACGACATGGCTACCTCACCTAAAAATAGATTTTTCACTACGCTCAAAATCTGTTTAGTATAGCAATAGTGTCCCAAAAGGGGCTGCCGTGATAGGGCACAGAGGACAAGTCTTCACAACCCGGCATAGCCTGCCAAAGACTAAGAGAGAAGCCTAATAATGATTAAGGCAACACAAGGAGGTCTACTAGTCAGCATCAGAACAGAGGATATGGCGTTCCAATAGGTAAACATAAGTAGATACAGGGAACTGGATCCCAAGACCTCTGCTACCTCGCCACACATATAGGTTGAGTGGAAAATGAAAACAGTCACTCTAGGGCAACTGAGAACACTATCCAACTCCCAGATGAATCTTCAAGACCACAGCTCCCTGCCGTGACGAATCAACAGCATGGGGGTGGGGGGTGTAGACAGCCTCACCCAACCGGCAAGGTTTGGTGAAAGAAGGGTATAGTGCATAGTGAACACTTCCCAGGAATAGCCAACAGCTTGGGTAGACTAGCCTAAGACAGCGTTGATAAAAAACATACAAGAACACCAAGAAAGGATGGGGGGATACCATAAACATACCCCACATTATACTACACTTTAGAATAATAAGATAAAACATTTTCCTAAAGTAAAATGACTAAATAACTAAGCGTTCCTGGGCGATTGAGACATGATGTAATGACGCCGAAAGCATGCCGCCCTCAGAACAATAAAAGCATGCAATATGATAAAAATATAGGGGGGAGACGCAAAATTCTCCAACACAAAAGTAGGGGTACTCAACTTAGTTGATGAGGAAGAAGCTGAAGCATCCATGATCGAAAATCGCTAAAAAAACTCAGAAAACTAGCATAAACTCTCCAAGCGAAACGAGAGAGATGGCGCTGCAAGGGGAATGGTACAACAGGAAGCGTCTTAGTTGTAGCACATTGAGATTGGGAGTTGTAATGGCTCTTCTGCCCAATGATCCTACCCTCTCCTTTCCTTCGAGTCAAGGTTAACTCTATTTGAGGAAGGATAACCATGGCTTGTTATTAACACGTCCCAGATTTATACACGATATCTCTCGGTATATTCGCTCCGGAGGTCAGAACTCGTGTTGATACTTCTAAGGTAAATATCTCTGTTATATCACTCATAGAAATATCCCAAGTAGAAGCTGCCAATGTGGAGCTTCCATCGGGATGACATGGATTAAGTTAAAAAAGCTATAAAAACTTCAGGAAACAAGAGGAACAGAAATAAAATAGAATAGTTAGGACGAGTATACCCTTAAACAAGAGAACTCTACCCCAAGATAGGGGAGGAAGACTGTGGTACAAAGGCTGTGGGACTACCCAAGACCAGAGAACAATGGTTTGGTTTTGGAGTGTCCTTCTCCTAGAAGAGCTGCTTACCATAGCCAGAGAGTCTCTTCTATCCTTACCAATAGGAAAGTAGCCACCAAACAGTTATAGTTCAGTAGTTAACCCCTTGAGCGAAGAAGAATTGTTTGGTAACCTCAGTGTTGTCAAGTGTATGAGGACAGAGGAGAACGTGGAAATAATATGCCAGACTATTCAGTGTACGTGTAGGCAAAGGAAAAATTGGCCGTCACCAGAAAGTGGGATTCAATATAATACTGTCGGGCCAGTCAAAGGACACAATTACTCTCTAGCAGTAGTATCTCAATGGGTGGCTGGTGTCCTGGCCAACCTACTACTTACTGTATGCACTAGAATCTCTTATTACCTGTAAAAGGAATGAGTTCACCCATTAGCTTGCTATGAATATCAATCAAACAGTGAATTACTTGTGAAAACTAAGTCAACAACATACAGTATGCATATAGCCGAGCACACTGATATTAAAAAATTATATCACTCTGTCATATTCTACCATTAAAATACAATGCAATTTCTGTATATGTATAACAGACTATAAACATGGCCATTTTTTATATGGATATAAATATGTATTTTTCTTCAATTTTTGGTGTGTTTATTTATGAAATTATACGTCTATGTTCTTAGTAGATAAATGTAATACAATATATTGTAATCGAGAATTATTGGATGGATTTGTTGAAAAATTACACTCTGCCTTTGGTATATGAATTTCCTACATTTTTTTCTACATTTCATGCATTATTTTCATGATCTGCAATATTCAGATAGGGTTGATAGATCTGCTTTAAAATAATCTACAAGCTCTTTTGGTTTTAAACAGTAATATCTCTTTTACTAGCAAGGACTAAATTATTTTCACAAGGATATACAGTAGTACTGTTTTCATCCTTTGGGATATATTTCAGACATTAGATTCATAGGACACCCAAAGGCATTCTGTTGAAAAATGTGTGCTTTTGTAAAGTATGAACCACTTTCTATCTTCTCAAAGTAAGATATATAAGGGTTTTGATTTTACTTTCTTTCAAAAGACTGTTTTATATGTAATTACATAGGCATTTCATTTGGTTTACATGTTTCTCTGTAAAATATTTCTGTACATCTACGTGTGAATAAATTTCATATTCTCGTAACTTTATGGGTCCCAATATTATTGCTAAAAAATATACAAAATAATTAACATTGATTTGATTTTTCAGTAAACCAAGGATCTTCGCCATCTCCAAAGCATGATGAAACAAGCATAAGCAGTGAACGGGTAAGCTTGCTACATTTTAATATGCTGTGTTTTGAATGGAGTAAGTTTATTTATTGTTCGGAGAACTGCGTGTAGGCCTATTACAAGAAATAGAAATGATACTATATAGTATATTTCATGTGGAAGCGGAGTGATTTTGTAAATATGTAAATCATAAACAATTCAGTACTGCACGTCCCGTATTCACTGAAATCTTTGGACCAGTTTTGAAGACTGCGCCCTGAAGTGCACAGAATGACTTATAAATATACTTGCTGGATGATCAAAACCCATACTTTAGAAACACTTAAATACTGTCATTACTTATCTATTCACCAGTTAGTATGCAGGTTGTAGTGACATTTCATACTTTTATTCTCTTTCTGCTTTTCTCAGTCTCATATAGGAAAAACAATTGAAAACCTAATCATCTCCAAACAACATTTGCACAGAAATAGTTACATATAGATTTTCCTGCAACTGTGCCGGCTGTAGTGAACTTTCAGATTTTTATCCTTCCTTTCTGTCTAACATGTTAAATACAATGGAACACATATTAATCCCCCTACAACTTTATTTTCTAATTTTCCAGCATCAGTATATCCTAACACAGCACTATCTCAGATATGAAAGAACTAACTTACTTTCTTATCTCCACCATGGAGTTTTATAAGATTGAGTTGATTAATTTATCTATTTGTCTGTGTGTCTGTCTGTGGACAGGATTACATCAAAACTACTCGATGGATTTTGATGAAATTTTCACCACAGATAGATCTTAGGTCATGGACGACACCATTATATGTTGGAGATTATCTGAATTTGGATTTCGTGTATCTGTATGTCTGTGCACAAGATAATGTCAAAACTACTTGACGGATTTCGATGAAATTTTCTCCTCATATAGATCTTTGGTCTTGGATGACCCAATTAAGTTTTGGAGATGATCTGGATCAGGATTCTGTGTTTTTGTATGTCTGTGAATAGAAACATGTCAAAACCACTTAACAGATTTTGACAAAATTTTCATCACAGGCCAAGGACTACCTCATTACATTTTGGAGATGATCTATATTTTAGATCCAGATTTGCATTTTCTGCCATTTTAAAGATAAAGTGAAAACAAATTGAGGGATTTTGACAATTTCTAATGTAGAGAGATCTTAGGCCATGGATGACTCCATTGAATTTTGGAGATGACCTGGTTGCAAATCCGGATTTAGATCCAGATGTGAATTTTTTTTCTTTTTTTTCGTCTGTGTTTGTCTGTGGATGAGATTACGTCAAAAATACTTTATGGATTTTGGCAAAATTTTCACCTCAGATAGATCGTAGGTCATGAACAGCTCCATTAATTTTTGCAGATGATTATGAATCTGATCTTGATTTTAATTTTCCACTTTTTTAAAGATGTCAAAATAAATTGGCAGATATTTTAAAAATTTCCACCAAAGATAGATCTTAGGCCATGGATCACTCCATTAACCTTTGGCAGAGGTCAGAAATCTCTGATTGCTCTTGTTATCCATGTTATTAATGAAACTTTCCTTATTTTCTTATATAAACCTTTATTAGTAACCTGTGAAACAGTTATCAAAGGAAAACTTTATCAGATAATAGGTAGTAGGTTGGCATAAGTAGTAGGTTGGCCAGGACACCAACCACCCATTGAGACACTACCGATAGTGTGTCATTGGGTCCTTTGACTAGCCAGACAGTACTACTTTGGATCCCTCTCTCTAATTACGGCTCATTTTTCCTTTGCCTACACATACACAGAATAGTGTGGCCTATTCTTTCCCCATTCTCCTCTGTCCTCATACACCCTACAACACAGATCACTAAACAATTCTGCTTCACTCAATTGGTTAACTCTGCATTTTAATTATTCAGTAGTTACTTTCCTCTGAGTGAGTGTTACTGTATGCTAGTGAGTCCCATTTTGTGATCCAAGAAAATCAGACGATTTAACACGAATAACAAAAGCCTATTGAGTGCAATATAGCTACAAGTTTTCGTGAATAGTCGGTGATTAGTTTGAGGTCAGAAGAGTGGGATAAAACGTCGGCATAGGATAGTTATCTTGTGAAATTCTAAAAATCTGAACACGATGGCAGCCTCTAACACAAACAAGGCATGGAGGTATATTGCTGCAGTCAGCAATAGCAAGAGTAAATTCCATGGTAAATTCCATGAGTTGGCACCACAAGAACTAGATCTACTGATAACAGAGATCACAAATAGCCCCAACCAGTGTGACAGAAAAATATTTTCCAAAAAATTGAATCAATATGCTCCAACAAACTGGAAGTAGTCTGTGGAAACATCATCAAAATAATAGAAGAAATTCCAAAGAAGATCCAGGTGATAAAGAGACTTATAAAGAAAGTTTACATCAATCTGCACATTCCATTCAAGAACAATAACAAGTCCAATATGGCGAATATGCTGATTGATGCATTGGGAAAAAGAAGGCCAAAATGGTGCAATACATGTAAGATGTGGTACAGTATTCTTAATCCGCAACATTTATTAAGAAAATGCGATGCATGTCATGTACCAACACACCCTACTTGCGCTGAAGTGCAACAAAAAAGTAAATACTAAAGACACAAAGGTATTCTGCTCAGTATGCTTAGTCTGGATAGAAAATATAATTAAGTCAGACTGAATCTGCAAATAGAAGAAGAAGAAGAAGAAGAAGAAGAGAAAAGGGAACAGGATATGTGTAAGGATGCAGAGGAAATCAATGATACAACATATGATGCCATTCAGCAACATACTTACGAAGAAATAAATAATCAGATGTAAACAAATAATAGACCCAAGACACTCTACCCAGATCTACATACTTTTAGGGAAGACCAAGAAAAATAAAAAGATAAAAGAAAGATATAGTCTACAATTTACTGAAAACAGGGAATTGCAGATTTGGTGAAAGATGCTACTACAAGCATCCAAAGATATGCCATAATTATGAAATATATGGTAAATGTGCATATTTAGACGGATATGGAGACGAATGCAGAGATCTCCACCTAAAAATTTGCAAAAACCTGAAAGAAGGAAAAGGATGCAAATTCAACAAAAATTGTCGAAATATGCATCCTGCAACCATGATTGAAAGTCAGAAAATTCAAAAGAAAACAGACAAGAAAAATGAAAGCAAAAGGGAAACAAAAAAAGAAACAAAATATTGCAGGTATACACACAAAAATAAATATGAAGGCGAAAGAGCAAATATAATAGAAAAGTTGTAATTTTTAATGGAAGAATTCCTGGAAATGAAGAAAAGAACATCATATCAGAACAGGAAGGAAACATGGGAGTATCCATATTATCACCAATATTAGAAAATGGGGATGAAATACAAACCATCATAGTGATGAATGCACAGGGTTTAGTCCCGAGTAACTCTAAAAGGAAAATAGAGTTCTTAGAAGAACTAACCCAAATTGAAAAAGTAGATATATTAAATATAAGTGAAACATGGTATTCCCAAGAGACTGGCAGTGATGACCAGATAAAGGGTTCCAAACATATAGATCAGACAGAACAAATAGGAATCAAGGGGGAACAGCAATATATGGAAGAGACGTAAATCAAGGGGAAAGTCTGTGAAAAATGCAGCAACACAGAATGTTAATTGATTGCGGTAGAATTTGAATATGAAAAATAAGTGAATATTGTAGTTTACAGACCCCCAAATACTAAGGAGTTTGACATAATAATAGAAAAAATAGATGATATATGTAGTAACCATAAAGACTGGAATATACTCCTATCCGGAGATTTTAACTTTCTTTTCGTGAATTGGAAAAAACGGCCAGAAGAAAGTGGTTGTATATATACATATAAAAAAGAGAGTAATAGTAGTGCAGAAGATAAGAGACAGTTTGAAAAGCTTCAAGATATGCTATTAGAACATAATCGTCGTCGGCGCCCACTCGTGTCCGAGTATTGGGTTCTGTCGTTAGCCATCAGCCTCCTATCTGTGGGGTGGGTGCTTATGCCTGATGTGGCTGTTAAGTCCTAGTCTGTGGTGGAAGAGTCGCGGACAGTGTTCACATGGAAGGGTAGGTGGTGGGCGGGGCTGTTCTAATCGCTCTCTCCTTCTTCTCCTCCTAGCCTCCTCATTTTGTCTCCTCCTCTCCTCGAAGTCCACGGTGCCATGGTGTACTGTACTCCTCCAGGTTTTCCTGTCCCTGGCTGTTTCTTCCCATGAGGAAGGATCGATGTCAGTTAGAGCCAGGGTGCGCTTTAGTTGATCTTTATAGCGCATTTTCGGGGCTGCTCGTGGTCTGGTGCCCTGGGTCAGTTCTCCGTAGAATATTTTCTTTGGGAGCCTAGATGGATCCATCCTATGCACGTGTCCTATCCAGCGGAGGCGGTGGTGGATGATGGTGGCCTCCACGCTGGTCAGCGAGGCACGTTCTAAGACTTCAATGTTGGTGGTGTGGCTCTCTCAGGGGATTTTCAAGATTTGCCTCAGTTTCATTTGTTGGAAGCGTTCTAGGTTTTTAAGATCGTTACTATATAGCGTCCATGTTTCACATGCATACAGGAGCGTGGAGAGGACTACTGCCCTGAACACCATTATTTTGGTGGTCATTGTCAGTGCGTGGTTGTTAAATACGCGGCGGTTGAGTCGGCCAAAGGCGGAGTGGGCTGTCCTGATCCTGTTCTCCACGTCCTTTTTGCTTGTGGGAGCTGATGTTAGGATGCTCCCTAGGTAGGAGAACTGGTCCACCTGTTCTAACGGTTGGTCATTCACTGTGGTATTGAAGTTGGGGAGCATCAGTCCTGGTGGATGTTGGACGAGGGTCTTGGTTTTGTCTGAGTTGACTTGCATCCCAAAACGTTCGTAGGCAGAGTTGTATGCATCAGCTAACGACTGCAGGTCCTCTGCCGTCTGACCTGGGGTGGCATTGTCGTCAGCATACTGCAGTTCTCGCACTGCACACAAGGTGGTCTTGGTTCTGGCGCGGAGTCTAGCGAGGTTGAAAGCGCCTCCATCCATGCGGAAACGTAGGTCGACTGAGGGTGTGTCTGGGGGAATCTCGTTGAGCATTGCTGCGGTGTATAGCGAGAAACACGTTGGGGCCAGAACACAGCCCTGCTTCAGGCCGCCGTTGATGGGGAATGGGTCTGAAAGAGAGTTCTGGTGGCAGACTCTCCCAACCATTCCGTCATGGAGGGCACGCACCAGCTTGACAAAATCGGGTGGGCAGCCATATCTTTTGAGGACAGCCCACATGGCAGGTCGAGGTACTTTGTTGAAGGCCTTTTTCAAATCCCAAAAGATGAACATTATGGGCTGTTGTTGTTCGAGGCTCTTCTCTTGTAGTTGTCGCGCACAGAAGATCATGTCTATGGTCCCGCGGGAAGGTCGAAAGCCGCACTGGTACTCTGGCAGGACGTCTTCTGCGAGAATAAGGAGGCGGTCAAGGAGAATCCGAGCGAAAATCTTACTCGCGATGCTTAGTAGTGATATTCCCCGGTAGTTGTTACAGTTCTCCCTGTCTCCCTTCTTGAAGATGGTAGTGATGTTTGCATCGCGGAAGTCACTGGGGGGGGGGGGGTCTTGGTCTCCCATATTTTCAGTATAAGGAGCATCAAACGGTTCCTCAAGCCGGGGCCACCGTGAGTGAGGAGCTCCAACGGGATGTTGTCTGGCCCTGGGGCTTTGCCGGGCTTCATGCGCTGCAGGGCCTTGTTGAAGTCATGGATGGAGGGTGGTAGTGCCATCCAGTGACGGACGGGATGCTGCGGGGTCATTCGCAGGAGATCGTCTGGGGTGTCTGCTTGGTCATTGAGGAGGTTCTCAAAGTGAGACCTCCACCTGGCCAGGATGCCCTTGCTGTCGGTGATGGTCGTGGCTCCATCCGCGTCCTTCAGGCTGCCCACTGATGACCGTGTGGGACCGAATATTTCTTTTGTTGCTGCATAGAAGCTGCGCAGGTCACGTTGGTCAGCGAAACTCTGTATTTCTGCAGCTTTTCTTTGCCACCAGGTGTTCTGGGCTTCACGGATACCTCTTTGGCAACCAGCTTCAGCCACCTTGTGAGCACATTTGTTAGCTGCTGTTGGTTGGTTTTCCAAAGTCAGGCGTGCTTGTCGTTTGGTTTCAATGAGAAGAGAGATGGTAGCATCATTCTCATCAAACCAATCCTGCCGTTTCTTGGTGGTGAAGCCTAGTGTTTCCTCCGCGGCACGGGCCATGGCGTTTCTAAGGGTGGTCCAGTGGTGCTCGACAGTGGCCTGACCCACAGGGTCTGCGAGGTATTGTTCGCAGGCCTCCTTGTAGTTCTGTGCCACCTGTGGGTTGCGGAGCTTACTACAATCAAAGCGTTGGTGTGGTACGCTGTCAGGTGCCCTTCTGGGTGGTCGTAGGGTCGTCACGGAGAGTCGGGAGATGAGGAGTCTGTGGTCCGTCCAGCAGTCGTCCGCTCCAGGCATGGATCGGGTGATGCGGACGTCTCCTCGGTCTCTGGCTCTGGTCAGGACGTAGTCCAGGGTGTGCCAGTGTTTAGACCGTGGGTGTCTCCATGTGGTCTTTTGTCGCTTTGGTAACTGGAAGATGGTGTTGGTTACCACAAGTTGGTGTTCTGCACACAGACCCAGTAGGAGTTGGCCATTGGCGTTGCAATTTCCAATGCCATGGCGGCCGATGATTCCCTCCCACAGGCGATGGTCTTTGCCTACTCGGGCATTAAAGTTGCCAAGCACAACGAGCTTGTCATTGGCGGGCACTGCGTGGATGGTGCGGTCGAGCTGGGTGTAGAAGGCAGCTTTGTTATCATCGGTTGAGGTCATAGTCGGGGCGTAGACAGAGATCAGGGTGAGATGTCTGTCCCGCGTGATGGGGATGCGGACAGTCATCAGGCGCTCACTGATGGCCTTGGGAGCGAGGTTGTGCTGCTGCACTAGCTGGGAACGGATGGCGAAGCCGACACCGTGGATGCGAGGCTCCTCTAGGGCCTTGCCTTTCCAGAAGATGGTGTAGCCTGTTCCAGCTTCCCTGATATTGCCCTCTTCGGGTAGTCTGGTCTCGCTAAGAGCCGCCACATCAACATTGAAGCGGGCTAGCTCCTTGCAGACGAGGGCTGTACGTCGTTCCGGGCGGTTGGTGTTCGTCACGTCTTGGAGGGTGCGGATGTTCCACGCACCTAAGGTTAATATGCAACAAATAAACAGCATTCCAACAAGAAAGGACAATGTCCTAGATTTAGTATTTGTGAATGAGGTGAATTATGTTAAAAAAATAATAGTGTATAACACGGGAATTTCAGACCACAATGTCATAGAATTAATAGTCCATTCCAAAGCAAGTGAACGCAGAGATAAACAAAGCACAAAACGATGGGAAGGATATGGAAAATATAATTTTTATGGTAAGAATATAAAATGGTCATAAATAAATGAAGAATTTAACAAAGATTGGAAAAATGTATTAGTAAGTGATAATATACAGGTAAATACGGATATACTATACAAAATACTGGAGAAAATTGTTGAAAAATATGTACCGAAAAAAAAAAAACATCGTACATGTATACCAAGAGACAGAAGGATCTTATTTCAGGAAATTAGAAAGTGGAAGAAAAATCTTGCAAAAGAAAAAAATGTAGGGAAAATGATGGAAATAAAAAGTAAGATAGAAAAGGCAGAATAAAATGAAAAAGGGACTTAGAAGAAAGGACACTTCAAAATATCAAGAAAAACCCCAAAGTACTTTACTCCTATGCAAAAAAGATGAATAAAGGGAGATTAGAAATAAGCCCTCTAAGAATTGAAGGAGGGTTAACGAATAAAAAAAGGAAATATGCAACATATCAGCAGAAAAATATAAGAGTGAATTCACGCCAAGAAT
>NC_090732.1:85482541-85505041 GCF_036898095.1 Palaemon carinicauda | reverse complement strand
GGGATTCGGAAACTATAGGCAGTTCTCATTAAAATGTTTGCCTCCTATGCCTTTATCTAGTTTTCCAACAGTAAATACTGTATATGTTGGACATCCTCCCAACTGTCCGAATCAAAAGGGAGGGCTAAGGCAACAGGTTTGCACTCCTCTAGCACTGGGAATGGTCTACCCTCCACTACTGCTTTCTTTACAGCCTCTCAACTTTTAGGAGGTGAAAGGAAAGACAATATCCTTGGGGTCTACGAAGGTGGTCTGTTTCCTGCCAAAAGCATAAAGTTGGGTATCAGTGAATTCGGCCGTTTTCAGCTCCTTAACCAAAAGAGACTGAGCCTTGCTATGGTCCAGGAGGATTTTTTCCTTAGGGATCGTATTATTCCTAATTAACGCATCCGAGTTAAGCTCTACATAGCAGTAAGGATAACTATCGATCGATGGGAAAAATTCCAAGTCCGAGACTTGTTTGGAACCCAAATCCTCTCCAATGTGGAGGTACCCTTCACTTAAGGCCATATGCTTAACATAACGCCTAAAGTTCCTAACTGCGCCTTATGGTAGGCATTGAAGCTTGGCTCGCTTTAGAAGCAGGTGCTTTTTGTAAAGTTTCTATTCTCACTTGAGAATGTTCATGTTTGGTAGTTAGGTTTTCCATGAAAGCTTTCATGGACACCGTAAGATTCAAGCTAACAGGAAATGAAGGTTTGTTTAATGTAGGCAAAGACTCTTCAGGGACTTCCATGGCCAGCAGAATCCTCTCCCTCTCTGACGACCCAGAAGAAGTTGTCGCCGTGTTGTTGGTGGACAGGTTCATGACTTGCAGAGCATTCCAAACTTCATCCCCCCCATGATCTGCTGGTACCGCCGGGAGTTGAACCATTGGTAACTTGTCATCAAACACAAAGGTCACCTCAGCCTTGGGAAAGAGGAGGTCCTTCAGTTCCAGAGAAGGAATATAAGGGGCACCTTGTTGAGAGCTCTTCTGGAAACCTCCTACCTTCATATTATCAGCAACCTATAAAGAAGAAAAAAAAATGAGTACCCCACATTAAAAATTATATCTTCTTGAAATTTAGTAAACATTTGTATCTTAAATAGATAAAACCTAACATAAATAAACCTACCATCTAAATATGGCTAAAGATTTCGAGTAATCAGGACACATATCAAACAACTCAGAAATCAATGAGGGATTTATGAAGCAAACTATTTGACAGTGCAGTAAGAATATGGAGGAAAGGTTCACATCAAAGGGTCACCAGAACCTCGAGAGTAGGTCTATTGGAACAACCTAAGAAGGCAAGTTCACTCATCATACTGCCTAGACCAGCAACAGATACCCCTGAGGTGGCAGCAGCTGGGTTGAGGCGGCAACTATTTCTGTTAGCCAAGATAAAGACTGACCTGTCAATACCCCTGGCATATCGACACAAAGCAGCAGAGGCATTGTAAAGTCGACAGGAAGAGAGTGAACAATCCCATAGGGAAGGGTCCACACTCAGGGGAAGTACAGGAATGAAAGGCAGCTTAAAAGGGAACCTGCCAAGACCTGATCATCATCATTAACTTATGAAAAGTGGGCGTTTTGCCCGTAAAATAATGAGAGCCATACAAAACTGTAAGGACGCTAAGAATTCGTAATTCAAAGGATGTTTTTGACAACCAGGCAGGATCCGACAGACCAACTCCAGAGGACAATGTCCCTCATATATGGGAAAGGATAGGAAAGAGCAGATGGCTAGTCTAAGGCTGCAACTGAGGTGGCAGAGGGAAAGACCTATGGCTAACACACAGCCAGTGCTAGAAGAATTCAGGTTGACAAGACTGGAAGCAGAGACAGAAGGTGACACTTCTGCCTAGATAGGCTAACCAGGCTAGGGAGTCAGGACTTTGTAGCAAGAGGGATATAGCACAGGAAAGGAAGCTGCAAACACAGAACAGGCAACTGCCAAGGCGGTAGAGGAGGACCCCAAGGGGTACCAACTCTATGCCTTGATAAGATTAGGCCATAGGGAGAACTGTCTAGGCAAGACTAGCCTACCTAGCGGGTGAGGGAAAACTCAAAAGCCAGTGTAAGATGACTAGACAAGAGGAACATAGTTCCTATTACAGTCAAGTTATGGCCTAACTAGGAAGGGGAAGGGGCAGAGAAAACACCCAAGGGTGGTCTCTAATGCGGCAGAGAAAGTTAGTCCAGGAAAGGATAAAATCCCGCCTGCCTAGGGCTAAGAAAGATAGCCTTACAAGGTATCCTGTCCAAGAATGGAGATGAAGAGTACTTCAGCCGCTGTGGGACAAGACAGGGATGGGAACAAAGTTACCACAGCCAGTGGGCACACTAACAGGCACAAGGGTAAGGGAAAAAGGGGTGGTGATGGGAGACTCAGAAATTGGTGAGGCGGCATGACAGGAAGACCCAACTGCAACATTAGTACAGTAGTAGTGTTCTAAGGGGTCTGCAATGTTAGGGCACAGAGAACAAGTCCTCACAACCAGGCATAGCCTACCAAAGACTAAGAGGGAAGCCTAAAAATGGTTAAGGCAACACAAGGGGGTCTACCTGTCAGCATTAGAGCTTGGGGTCTTGGGGTAAAGCATTCCAATGGGTAAACATAAGTAGGCACAGGGAATAAATTCCTAAGACCTGTGCCGCCTCGCCATGCATATAGGCTTATTGGAAAGTGAAAACACTATCCAACTCCCAGAGGGACCTTCAAGACTGCAGCTTCCCCGCCATGACAAGTCGACAGCATGGGAGGATTGATAGCCTCCCCAAAACAGAGAGGTTAGGTGAAAGAAGGAGATGATGCATAAGTTAAAATTTGTCAGGCATGGCCGCCAGGCTAGGGTAGTTAGCTAGCCTAAGTCAATGCTGATTAAAAAAAACACAAATACCAAAAAAGGGGAGGTGGGATACCCATAAACATACCACACTGTAAAAGAATAATGTAAACCATATTCCAACAATAATAAGACTAAAAAACTGAGCTTTTCTGAGCGATTAGGTAACATAGTTTAATGGCGCCAACCGCATGCCGGCCAGAAAACAAAAAAGCTTATAAATCTAAAGATATATGTGGTGGAGATTGGAAATTCTCCAACACAAAAATGAGGGTACTCAACTTAGTCGAAGAAAAAGAAGCCAAAGCATCCATAATCGAAAATCGCTCAAAAAGCTAAAAAAACAGGCAAAAGCTCCCCAAGCGATCGTCAAAGATGACGCTGCAAAGAGGGAAGGGTTCAACAGGAAATGTGTTAGTTGTAGCACATTGATATTGGGAGTTGTAACGGCTCACTTGCCCACGTAACACACACACACACACACACACACACACATATATATATATATATATATATATATATATATATATATATATATATATATATATATATATATATATATGTATATATATATATATATATATATATATATATATATATATATATATATATATATATATATATATATATATATATATAAGTGCAAAATTAATGTTAGTGGAGTCCTATCAAGTGAATTTCCAGTGAACAGTGGAGTACTTCAAGGGAATTTGTTGTCACCTATGTTGTTTAACCTCCTCATGGATTTTGTGATGCATAGAACAGTTGGAGATGGTGGAGAGCGATTGTACTGGATTGGTAATAGAAAGTTAGCTGACCTGGAGTACGCTGATGACGCTGTCCTTATTAGCAGAACACCACAGGATTTGCGATGCTTGCCTACAAGAAGGCATGAAATGTCACAGGAGGTTGGGCTCAAGATAAATAGAAGAAAGACAGAGATGATGAGAACGGAATGTTCAATGGAAGATGAAATATCATTGGAAGGAGAATGGATTAATGAGGTAGAATTATTTAAATATTTAGGAACTATGATCTCTAATACAGAGTCTTTAGAATTGGAGTTTAATGAAAGATTGAAAAAAGCAAATGAGACAATGGCTAGGTTAAATAAAATTTGGAAAACAAATTGCCAGAAATTTCACACAAAAATCAGGCTTTATATCAGTTTAGTGAGATCGGTATTACTGTATGGACATGAGACGTGATTTGACAATGAAACAATGTCTAAGATATTTACTAGATTTGAGAACAAAGCCCTCAGAAAAATATTGAGAGTTAAATGGCAGGACAGGATTAGAAATAAAACCATAAGAGAGATTACTCGAGTGCCATATGTAGAGATCATGGTGAGGGGGAGGTGGAGATGGTTTGGGCATGCTCTTCGCACTCCCCAGGAGAGATTAGTTCACCAGACTTTCAACTGGGCTCCTCAAGACACTAGAAGAGTTGGAATCCCCAGACCTACATGGCTGAGGACTATGAAGAAGAGAAATAAATAAACGAAGCCATAAATACAGCCAGGATGTCATCTTATTGAGAAAATAGTCACATATATAGGTGATGGACTGCTAGTGAGTGGGAATATTTGGTAGGAAAATCTCAGTTTAATTTTAGTATAATTAGTCGAATATGTTTTATCAAGTGGCGGAACAGCAATTAAATTTTATAAATAGTGAAAATAATCAGTTTCATTGTGAGAATTGTGGTGTTATTTCAATGTTATTTAGCTAGTAATATTTGCGAATTTTAGTTAAAAATATCTTATGATTAGTTTGAACCTCTTGTATCGTAATAAAACTTATGATTTATAAATTTCAGTTTTTAATCTTTCTATAATTTCACTAGTGGTAGCATTCATGTGTTTACAGTTAATGGGCATTCACTCATATTATTTTGAGTGCTCTACAGGTTTTGCTGTCATGTAACTGTGATCTCGCAACTATCTAGAAATATTACATTTTTGGAATTCGTGGACCTCCCCAGGAATAATCAAATTCGTGAATGTTAAGCCAGCCTATGTTAAGGGCAGACTGTATGTATATATAATATATATATATATATATATATATATATATATATATATATATATATATATATATATATACGCACACAAACACACACACACATATGTATATATATATATATATATATATATATATATATATATATATATATATATATATATATATATATATATATATATATATATATACACAAATTATATATACACAAATTATATATATATATATATATATATATATATATATATATATATATATATTATATATATATATATATATATATATATATATACATACATATATATATATATATATATATATATATATATATATATATATATATATTATGTATAATCATGTGTATGTTATTTTTATTAAAATGTATACTAGTGTACACTATCTGTCAAAAATGACAACTGAATATTCTGGTAGATATGCACATACATACACATGTCCCCCCTTCTCACCAGGTTATGACTTCTCAGCCCCTTATCCGAAGGACAGGGAGAAATGAAGTGACCAAAAAGAAATGTATATATATTATTTAGCCAGGGAAGGAGAAAATCTCGCCCACCTAGGGCCAGAAAAGATAGCCTACGTTATCCTGTCCAGGGATGGAGACGGAGTGTACTTCAGCCGCCATTGGACTAGAGAGGGCATGTGAAGAAAGTTCCACAACAGGTAGACACACTATCTATATATATATATATATATATATATATATATATATATATATATATATATATATATATATATATAATTATGTGTGTGTTATTTTATTAAAATGTTTACTAATGTACACTATCTGTCAAAAATGACAACTGAATATTTTGGTAGATATGCACACACATGCACATGTCCCCCCTTCTCAACCAGGTTATGACTTCTCAGCCCCCCCTATCCGAAGGACTGGGAGAATTGAAGTGACCAAAAAGAAATTTATATATATTATTTAGCCAGGGAAGGAGAAAATCTCGCCCACCTAGGGCCAGGAAAGATAGCCTACGTTATCCTGTCCAGGGATGGAGACAAAGTGTACTTCAGCCGCCATTGGACTAGAGAGGGATGGGAAGAAAGTTCCACAACAGGTAGACACACTCTCAGGCAAAAGGGTTAGGGATAAAGGTGTGGTGATGGGAGACTTGGAAATTGGTAAGGCGACATGACAGGGAAGGCCTAACTGAAACATTAGAACAGGAATAGTGTTCCAAGGGGTCTGCAGGGATAGGACACAAAGGATAAGTCCTCACAACCAGGCATAGCCTACAAAGACTAAGAGGGAAGCCTAAGAATGATTAAGGCGTCACCAAGGGTTTTACCTGTCAGCATTAGAAGAGGGGGGTAATGTGTTCCAATGAGTAAACAGAAGCAGACTCAGGGAACAAGTTCCCAAGGCCTGTGCCGCCTCGCCAAACATATAGGCTAAGTGGAAAATGAAACCAGTCATCCTATGACAACTGAAAACACTATCCCAGAAGGACCTTCAGGACCACAGCTGTGACGAGTCGACAGTATGGGGGTGTATGCAGCACCACCAAATCAGTAAGGTGAGGTGAAAGAAGGGGATGGTGCACAAGTGAAAACTTGCCAGGCATGGCCGCCGGCCATGATAAAAAAAAGAGTTGGGATACCTATAATGATACCACACTGTAAAAGAATAATGTAAAATATATTTCTATAATAATATGACTAAAAAACTGAGCATTTCTGAGCGACTTAGTAACATTATGCAATAGCACCGACCGTATGCCAGCCACAGAATAATAAAAGCATGCAAATCGATAAAAAAACGGGGTGGAGACGCAAAATTCTCCAACACACAAGCATGGGGTTATTCAACTTAGTCGATGAAAAAAAGCTGAAGCATCCATGATCAAAAATTCACTCAAAAAGCTAAGAAAAACAGGTAGAAAACTCCAAGCAACCGTCAAAGATGGTGATTGGGAAAGGGGATAGATCAACAAGAAACATGCTAGTTGTAGCACATTGGGATCGGGTGTTTTAACAGTTCTCTCACCCACTTATCCTACCCTATCCCATATCCTTCGACACAAGATTAACTCTGTAAGGGGAAGGATAACCATGGCTTTTTATTAATCTCTTGGGATATTTGCTCCGGAGGTTAGAACTCCGTTGATACCTCTATGGTAAAATTTCTCTGGTATATCACTCGCAGAAATATCCCAAGTAGAAGCTGCTAATGAGGAACTTTCATCAGGATGACATGGCTATCTCACCAAAAAGTTTTATATATATATATATATATTATATATATATATATATATATATATATATATAAATATATATATATATATATATAATATATATATATATATATATATATATTGTATATATATATAATGTATATATATATATATATATATATATATATATATATATATATATATATATATATATATGAAATATTATATATATATATATATATATATATATATATATATATATATATATATATATACTATATATATATATATATATGCATACAGTATAGTATATATATATATATATATATATATACATATATATATATATATATATATATATATATATATATATATATATATATTATATATATATATGCATACAGTATATATATATATATATACATATATATATAATATATATATATATATATATATATATATATATATACATATAATTATATATATATATATATATATATATATCACCCACGAATGGCATTTAATACCGAATTCTATCTTGGGCATATATATCCACTTGGAATTAATTTTATGGTAACAGCCTCTGGCCGGGTAGAAATTCGAACCCCTACCTATTCGGCCAGAAACCATGCCTGCGAGGACTCTACCAACTGAGCCATCAAGAGAGATATAAGTTTATGACAATTCCCCGTACATATTCCTGTCGAATTCAGGAATCTGTTCATAGACTTCAAATAAAGTCATCTCCACCATGATAGCTGAATTATGAGTTTGCAACACATGGTTATTTTATGATTGAATATGTATCACTAACACTCATGATTTCAATCAATGTAAATATCACCCCACGAATGGAATTTAATAGCGAATTCTATCTTGGGCATATATATCCACTTGGAATTAATTTTATGGTAACAGCTTCTGGCCGGTAGCGATTCGAATCCCTACCTAATCAGCCGGAAACCATGCCGCGAGGACCTCTACCAAATAAGCCATCAAGAGAGATATAAGTTTATGACAATTCCCCGTACATATTCCTGTCGAATTCAGGAATCTGTTCATAGACTTGAAATAAACCCATATCCACAATGATAGCTGAATTGTGATTTTGTCAACACGTGGTATTTTATGATGAATATGTATCACTAACACTCGTGATTTCAATCAATGTAAATATCACCCATGAATGACATTTAACACCGAATTCTATCTTGGGCATATATATCCACTTGGAATTAATTTTATGGTGATAGCTTCTGGGTCGGGTAGAGATTCCAATCCCTATCTATTCGGCCGGAAACCATGCCTGCGAGGACTCTATCAACTGAGCCATCAAGAGAGATATAAGTTTATGATAAGTCCCCAAACATATTCGTGTCGAATTCAGGAAATCTGTTCATAGACTTTAAATAAACCCATCTCCACCATGAAAATTGAATTGTGTGTTTTGCAACACGTGGTTATTTTATGATGAATATATATCACTAACACTCCGTGATTTAAATCAATGTAAATATCACCCACGAATGGCATTTAATACCGAATTCTATCTTGGACATATATATCCACTTGGAATTAATTTTATGGTAAACAGCATCTGGCCGGGTAGAGGTTCGAACCCCTACCTAATCGGCCAGAAACCATGCCTGCAGAGGACTCTACCAACTGAGCCATCAAGAGAGATATAAGTTTTTGACAATTCCCCGTACGTATTCCTGTCGAATTCAGGAATCTGTTCATAGACTTGAAATAAACCCATCTCCACCATGATAGCTGAATTGTGAGTTTGCATCACGTGGTTCCTTTATGATGAATATATATCACTAAAACTTGTGATTTCAATCAATGTAAATATCACCCACGAATGGCATTTAATACCAAATTCTATCTTGGACCATATATATCCACTTGGAATTAATTTTATGGTAACAGCTTCTGGCCGGGTAGAGATTCGAACTCCCTACCTATTCGGCCAGAAACCATGTCTGTGAGGACTCTACCAACTGAGCCACCAAGAGAGATATAAGTTTATGACAATTCCCCGTACATATTCCTGTCGAATTCAGGAATCTGTTCATAGACTTGAAATAAACCCATCTCCACCATGATAGCTGAATTGTGAGTTTGCAACACGTGGTTATTTTATGATGAATATATATCACTAACACTCGTGATTTCAATCAATGTATATATATATATATATATATATATATATATATACATATATATACTATATATATATATATATAGATATATATATATATATATATATATATAAATATAATTACAATATTTTGCCTCATTCTATAAACGTGCTTCTCTATTTAACAAAAGGAGGAGAAAAATTTCTGTAAGTACTATCAAGATATTGATGATATCAGTAATTCTGACTTACTGGGATTTGGCTGTCGAACTCAAACATGAAATATACACTGTATAACTCTTAGGTTTTTTGGATTTGCCACTTTGCACTGCTTTAAATCGATCTCTCGAAGACAATTAGTTTATTGTGGGCATTGATTGAGAATCTGCCTGAAGTAAAGGCTTCGTCTAAGTCACTAAATATAGATAAGACTAAAGCATATTACTAGTTTTGTAATTTTGAAATAAGTGCTAAAATGAGTGACTCGGGTAATCATGCCAAGTGTAAAACATGTGAAAGTGGCAGAGGCATTTTTATTTTCACTTCGTGGAAGTTAAAAATAGGTTTTCCTAAATTTAACCATGCATAGAAAATACATCACTAGCGAGTCTAAAGGAGTCTTAGCATTGTTTGACTTTATTTTTTTTCCCTTGATGCATAGGAAGTTAGTCTAATCTATTTTATTTTTTCACGGGGAGGATGTGGTTCCTAGTAGTATAACAGTAATAGAAAGATAAGTAATGGTCAGCAAGTAGTATATTATAGATTTTCCTTAATCTCTTTAGGGGAAAAAATCTAGCGGAATGTGAGTCAACATTGCGGAATCAGGTCGCCATTTTGAAATACTTAAAGTGAAATATTTTAAAAATTTTGTTTAAAGGGTTCAGTAAAGATCGTATTTTATTTTTATTTGGTAAAGAGTTACTTTATTACTTTTTATTTTATAGCATAACAGCAATTAATGCCAAAAATAATTATATATATTTTTTTTTTATTACTGCCTGCTTAAAATATACAGTACTTACCCATGATATCAATAACCAATATTATACATACACATTTTTTAGGAAAAATAATGACAATTTAAAAAAAAAAAAAAGCACAACTTTCAAACATGTATTCACTATGCTGGTACAAGATTTTTAAGTTCATTATCTATACAGTACAGTACTAGGCTATAGGCTGCTGATCTTCACGATACAGAATGTAAATTGATAATAAAACTAATAATATTGTATTCATTCATAGCTGTCTTTTTCATTATTATTATATCACTCTTAGTTTTAAACTTATTTTCAGGATGTGTAGCAATAACTCCTTGCTCACAATGTTTCCTTTCACATTATATTATTTATTATGATGAAAAGTAAAGTAATAACTTAATAAAAAGATTAAAGATTGAAATCAATAAAATACAGATTAAAAGCGGCTTTTTTATTTTTATAGATATTTTATGTCCAAAGGCTTTTTGCTCATTTGGCGAACGCCTACCATCTACTAGTCACTCGTAGTCAGCAGCCTACTGGCATCACATCGATAACGTGTTATGTGTTTAGTTCTGCACATGGGCCTAACAAACCTAGACAAGGTAGTGCAAATTTAGCGGTACATAGATATATCTTTATATTATTACGCATATCATTTCCTATATATCATTATATGATGTTTAACCATTTTTTGCATATTTTATTTGGGAAATAGTTATGACTGATCATTTTATTTGCTATAATCCAGGATCAACATATGGACATATATGATACAAATTTAACATGTATAGATGATATTATATATATATATATATATCTATATATATATATATATATGTGTGTGTGTGTGTGTGTGTATATAATATATAGAGAGAGAGAGAGAGAGAGAGAGAGAGGATATGTGTGTGTGTGTGTATATATATATATATATATAGAGAGAGAGAGAGAGAGAGAGAGAGAGAGAGCCTAGAGCTGGATGACAAAATACAGTATTTGAATCCCACTACTATATAATATATAATATATATATATTATATATATATATATATATATGTGTGTGTGTGTGTGTGTGTGTGCGTGTGTGTGTGTGCATATGCATGTATGTATAGGTCTATATATACAGACACATATAATATTTATATATATATATACATATATACACACTCACACACACACATATGTGTATATATATATATATATATATTATATATATACACACATATATATATATCTATATATATACATATATATACACATATATATATATAACTAGACACTTGCTTTCTATTATATCGGGGAAGATATGATATAAACTTAATAAATATGATATATATGTATATATGCTATATATATATATATATATATATACAGTATATATTTATATTATTTATATATATATTTATATATATATACACATATACACACATATATATAACTAGACACTTGCTTTCTATTATATCGGGAAGATATAATATAATAATTATATATGATATATATGTATATATGCTATATATATATATATATATATACATATATAAATATATTATATATATATATATATATGTATATATATACGGTATATATACATAAATGTGTGTATCTATATATATATATATATATATATAGATGTTTTTTAACATTGACTTTTCATCTTGAACAGCTATGTGGTAATAACATTTTATTTCCATATTGAATTTAAATTTTTAAAGTTGCAAAACTTATTATTAGTTTATTAATTGTTTCTGTCTTTTTTATCAGATGTATTTCTCTAGTGTGAAGGATCCAACCAAAGAATTGAGCTACTTATTTCAAGATCCTTTAAATACTGGAACAAAACGAACTTACATGGCCAACCATTATTCATTTGTTCCAGGCGGTGAGTTATGAAATTTAATGTTAATTTTAATTACTTTTTTTGTATATGAGTAATCACTCCTTTTTTATTTAGTTCCTACTAAACTTTTGTTTTTATTTTTTTTTCCATGTTACACATGATTTAACAGGGTCTTATGCAATGCTTGATCGCCTCATTTATAAGATTTTAACATTGCCATAAAGATACTATGTAGCTTTGGAAATTACAGTACTTGAGCTTCCATTTACTGAAATCCTTTACAGTTAAAGGAAGACTTATTGTTTAGGCAATTATTTATTGTACCTAATTTTTATATATTTCTTGTTGACCCTCTCTAGATTAGCGCACAGTTTTTTGTTTGGTAAAGTAATGTATATTTACGTAGTCATTGTAGCATTTGTAATAAAGAATAATTTCAATTAATCTTCCCCATAATTCATATGCAATACGGTCGGAAGTGTGAGCTTTTGAACAAGGATATTAAAATGGCGAGTTTTTCATTTGTATTTTAGTTAACCCAAGTTAGTTCCTCACTGTCACAACGAGGAAGATTTCCATAACATTTGTTATTCCAATTTGTTTGTGGTCGTAGTATTGTAAGCGTGTTATTGTTCTTTATTTGATAGTTTTTTTTTCACATGCACAAGGCAAGTATGTCCTATGATTCTTCTGAAGTGAGATGTTTCTTGGTTCTCTGTAATCCTTGCCTTTATAGTCTATGTTATTACTTCCATGGCTTCCATGCTTTTATATCCCATTCATTCCAGAATCTCTTTCCAGGGGAGGCCCATAATTTTCCCCACAGCCCTAAATTTTCATGTGACATGTTCGTCATGTGGTAGGGTATGCAAGTACAAGATTGTCCTATTGAGCCTTATAAATGCACACAAATGGCTGGAGTATTCACACTACATTCAAAGTATTTAGAGGAACCTTGAATGTTTTCATTGATAACAATTTTCTGCTATTAGGTTAGATTAGATTAACCACATTACAAGTGTGCAGTCTGTGGGCGGGGGGCAGGCAGACTTTGAGTAGTAGTAATTCTGTTGGAGTAGTATAGGCGTCTCTCCATTACAGAGATGCTCTCCCATGTGAAATATAGAAATAAGTAAGAAAGAGACGAATCTCTAAATGGCTAAAGTAAGATTCAAATGAAACCTTTTTGCAGGGGCCTTTTTGGATAATCAGGGTTATTCACAATGGTTTTTGTATCTCAATCATCTCTTGGTATTTTTTCTCCACCTCCTCTATACTGTGTCCTAACATTTCAATTTCTCTGAGGTTCAAGCTACTTCATGGAAGTATGATTTTGATTTTTGGATAAGTTAAGTTACAGAAGATGTGTAAATTCTTCCATAGTACTATATTGTGGTCACATTTTGCCAAGAGTATGTCAATGCAAGGTCATTTCTCTACTTCCCTAGACCTCCACTATAGCTAACACCAGAGTAGGGTGTATGGTGAAGGTGATGAGTCCCTTGTGTCCACCACCTTTTATATCTCCCACCCCTTTGTTTCAGTGCCATTTTCCAATGCTCGTGCACAGGTAACTTTGATTGCAATGTAAATGTGCAGCCCCTTTTGAGTAAAGGAGTTAATAGCACTTCCTTCTAGGAATATTGTCATCCAGCGTCAGAACTTTTTGGTCTCATTTCTCCATTAGGAAAGGTTGTGATAAACCCATGAAATCTTTTTATAAGCATAGAAAAACCTATTCAATTGTGCCTGCACTTCTCCCAGGTAAGATGGCTGATCTTGCAGCATTTGTGCCAATTTTGCTTCTTTTTTCTGTAAAGGGATATTCTTCTATCATTGTACATGCCCTAGCAACTACCCCTACTTCTGTTGCCTTGTTTGTATGATGCACCAGTACCTGCTGTTTGTCTATCATCTGAGTGCTCTTCTGCTGTTTCAGCACCTTACCTTCTGCATGCACCTAATCCATTGTGTTTGTGTAAATCTGCACTATCTGTTCATCTTCCTTTATCTGACTAAGACGTAGGGAAATCTCTTGATCTTTCTATTAATCCTGCTCAATATAATTTTTAAGAGCTTCCTCTTGTTGCCCCTGTCTTTCAAGTGTCTCTTTCAGAGATTGCTCTGGTATAGCTTAACCTCATAGACTCTGTTTTTTCCCTCTGTCATCTCTTGCACCCTAGGTTCCTTTCTTCTTCCCCCCTTTTGGGACCAATTTTAGATAGACAACTTATTTAGTCAGTAATTTTTATGCTTTTCGGTTCTGGGCCTGTCTCTCTTGTTTGTACCCTGGTTTTCCTAGGTGCTGAACCCAATTCTGACCTAGAAACAGGATCTCTCAAAGATTCTCATTTAGTTTAAAACAAAGTTACAGAATTGTATCGCAGATATGTATATATACCTAAAATATTGCTACTCTATAACCCTTCAGACCTAGGTTGACCAGCTCCATCTATAAGGAGTTCAGTAAGGCTCATGGAAACCTCTTACAATTCATCCCATCTCTACCTTTAAGTTTGAAATACAGTACTGGGGAGATAGTTCCTAATCCATAAGCGATCTTCCATCCTCAGCTATTTGTCCAGTAGCTGAACCCTGTTTCTCCCCTCTAGTGGATTCTTGGAAAAGGGAGGCATTTCTTACTGATAAGACTTCATGGTCACCTAAGAAAAATTCTTGCCCTTATCAGTGCCTTAAAGATAGCAATTGAAGCCTTTTCGTTTGAAATTCACTACCTTACCTCATGCTGCCTCCAACAATCTTCTTGCCACACACATCACTTGCAATCCCAACAAAATTTTCTTATACTAACTTCCACTCCTCTAAATTACCAGTTTCTCTCACTTTAACTCTGTCAAGTGCCAATTTCAACCTTTCTTGGTATTCACTTTTTACCTCAGGTTTTATTAATTCTTCAATCCTCACTAGCTCCCTTTCACATCCCCCATTCTATTCTCCCACTCTTTTGCTACAACTAATTTTCCTTACTCCAAAAAATTATTAGACATACCGTTGGTCATACCCCTAAACACGTGCACGTCTTTCAATCTTCCAAACAATCTTCTAGTTATCAACACATAATCCATTAAAGCCCTTTCTACCACTCATCCATTTGCCACTCTTACCCATGTATATTTGTTTTTATCTTTCGTTTTGAAAAAGCTAGAACTTATCACCATCTCTTGTTCAACACACATATCTACTAGTCTCTCATCACTCATTTTCACCTGGTATACCATACTTCCCAATGACACCTTCTACCTCTTCAGCGCCCACTCTAGCACCCATGACAACTACAACTACAACTGCATAATTCCTTCTAACCAGTCCTTCTACACACCTAGTTAATTCATTCCAGAACTAATTCTGCTCTTCATTCCCTACTCAACCCAACCCTTACCCACATTAACCTAGATGATATCTCCTTCCATTCCACTACTTTACCTGTCATCCATTCACTCAGCAATAAAGCCACACCCTCGCTTGCTCTTCCCCTTTCAGTCCTAGACACTCTACCAGTCACTTCACCAAACATCACTTCACCCTTCCCTTTTATCTTTGTCTCACACAAAGCCAATATATCCATCCTTCTATTCCTAATCATACTTCCAATCTCACATCTTTTACTCTCTATCGTACTACATCCAAGCACATTTAGACACCCCAAAACTAGAGTGCGGGGAGCAGTCTCTCTCCCCCAGCTCCACCTCTTTGATGTCTCACAGGAGTATATAATACAGGAGAGGAGGCTCCCAGCCACCTCGTCCTGTCCCTTTCAGTCGCCTCTTACGACACTCAGGGATATGTTGCGCTATTCTGATTGTTGTTATGTCCCCGGGGCCAGAGGGGTCATACCTAAAGTCCATGAGTATTTTTTACCCCGAATGTTTTGCTTTGAAATTTATAGCATATGGATATTGGGTAAGTGTTTGAGTTTGTTTTCAATATTTGATTTGTGGTCCAGTGACCTGTATGATCAATGAAGTTTATGAAACTTTGCTACTGAATGGAGGGGATAGAGTTTTGTTATCTTTAATCAGCAAATAGTTTATATTTATAAACATACTGTAGATATAATAAGCCAGTAGCTAAAAGTTAATTTTATAGATAACCATTTCTTTTATATATTAGATATATCATTGGTAAAATTTACTAATTTCATATTTTCTTCTTATTCACTAACAGACGGCGAAAATAATCTTCCACTACCCTTATGCAATGATCGGGAACATAGATCTGTCTTTCATGACTTGTTCTCAGCTTTACCCGAAAGTAGTGTGAAATCTCTGACACTTGACTATCCTTGTCTTTATTTAAGTACATTGGATTTAGTTTGTTTAGGAGATGCAATTCGCAAAACAAAATGTCTTGATACTTTAAAGCTTCAAAATTTGAAAAATGTAAGTTAATCTTAAGTTATTTTTGTGTTATTATGGCAATCTTTGCTTTTGAAATATTTATTGTTGTTTATATGAATAGAATTTATACTTATATGTATGTAGATATGTTTTTTGCATGTTTTGAAATTCAGATAAAACTGAATCGACTAGATTTATAGTAGGGACTGAAATAAAATGAATGTTTTATCATTTATATTGTTTTCTTACTATTTAGTAGCCATAATCTAAATACAATAGTTAAGTTTATTGTGGTATAGTTACAATATAGTGTACACAATATTTTTTTTTTCAGGCCAAGAAGTATATTCCGGTGGTTCTGGGCTTAGGCCAGTGCCAGTCCCTTACTAGTGTTACACTGGAATCTAAGAGTGTAATAATCACAGATGCTTCATTCACCTTGGCGTGCTTAGCACTGAGGAATAACACCACATTGAAAAAGCTTTCTCTTGCCCAGTGGGAGTTCATTATTGAGGTAATCATAAATTGTTAAAGTATTAATGAGAACTTGGAATGAATGGGTACCTTTTTTTAACTTAAGCGTTTATGATTTGAAATATAGGTTATTCAATAAGAATTAAATTAATACTCAGAGAACGAAAACTAGGTAGTAGAATTTAAAATAATTATATCTTTGAATCTATACAGTAAACAGACCTCTCATTATATGTGCCCAAACGCTTGACATGATGGAGTTAACTGAGTGCATATTTCCTATTCAAAACAAATTAAAAGGGGATTGAAGGTAACCTCCCCCACATCTTTTACCAGCTTAAGTTCCTGATCTTTCTTTAATCACCATTTGCTCTCAGTCTCGATTCGAGAAATAAACACTGAACATTATAATGATGTTTACATTTGCTTTACTTTCATACAGGTGTTTATTTGATGGGAGTAGGCCCTATTTCATGGCTACTTGTTGATTACTGTTATGTATTTTTTCGTCATGGGGTATTGAAAGTTCCATGAGAATTGTATTAGCTGTTCTCTTTAATGGCAGTATTATATGAAACAGTGTATCCAGTTCCCTTCTCTCTTTCATGATTAAATGTAGATAAGCTTTGTATGGATGAGATACAAAATATACAGTGATTCATTGAAAAAAATTGAAGAAAAGTAGAGAATCTATGAGAAGGAGAATGAATTAGCAAGCCCAGTGCACGCATGAATAATATACAGTAGAGGGTTTTGGCTCTTGGAAAAGGAAGTTTGGTTAAGAACAATTGGAGAGGCAGTAGCCAGCCAGAAAAGGGTCAGTCAGTGGCTGCTAAGCAATAGAAATAAACATCCCTCTAAGACACTCGAGCAGAAAGGGGTTTTAGCCAATAAGACAGTTAGTAATCTGAGCATGAGGATGATCAAAAGAGTGGATGAAATGGGGCCAGAAAAGATAATGATCTCAACACATGGCCTTTGATGATAATTGAATTCGTATGCACCACATTTTGAGGGGACTTTCCACCATTGTTCAAGAAGGGACTTGACAAGACTGGTCATCAAGATGGCCATTAAACTTATTGGAACTGAAAAGAATCTAGAGCAAAAATTGTTGTTATGAGTAGAACGTTGGAATGACAAAAGGGAAGCAACCAAGAAAGGACTTGACAGGAGAATGACAATTGTAGGACAGGCCATAGAAACAGCAATTGTAGTGGAGATGGATTTATATGTGCTCAGGTTCTGGAGTGTGATCTGTGATAGGAATGACGAGAGCTCTCAGATCTGATTAAAAATGTATCATTGGGTTTTATAACCAAATGAGAACCATATAGGGTTAGGGCCATCACTGCACCTCAAGCGGTATAATATGGTCATCACTTGTTAGCTTTCAACTATACCCATGTTCCTGTTTCTTTTCTTCCATTTTGCTATAAAACTTCTTAACTCTTATTTTTTACTACTTTTACTACAGTGCTTTACCCCAGATTGTATACTGGCAATGAATGGCCTGCATTATGACCCAAATTTATCTATCTAATCTAACCAAATGATATGATTATGACAATGTCAAGACATCAGACAGCCAAGATTATTTCATATTGGATGTATAGAACCAATGGTACATCCAAATTGTGATGAAAAGGCAAAGTGATGGTGGAAAAATAAGGTTAGGCATTGTGACCCTTGTGAGAGGATCAAAGATGGAAATTTTATTTCTCTCCTTTAATAGAGGAATTGCTTTTCCCTTTCAACTGTAAGTCTCTTAAATGTTATTACTATAAAAAGACTTATACCAGCCTGTTCAACATAAAAACATTTGCTACAACTTTGAACTTTTGAAGTTCTATTGATTCAACTTCCCGATTAGGAAGATCATTTCACAACTTGGTCACAGCTGGAATAAAGCTTCTAGAATACTGTATAGTATTGAGCCTCATGATGGAAAAGGCCTGACTATTAGAATTAACTGCATGCCTAGTATTACAAACAGGATGGAACTGTCCAGGAAGATCTGAATGTAAAGGATGATCAGAATTTTGAAAACTCTTATGCAACATGCATAATGAACTAATTGAACGACGGTGCCAAAGATTAATATCTAGATCGGAAATAAGAAATTTAATAGACCGTAAGTTTCTGTCCAACAAATTAGGATGAGAATCAGCAGCTGAAGACCAGAAAAGAGAACAATACTCGAAACAAGGTAGAATGAAAGAATTAAAACACTAAAAAAGATTGATCACCGAAAATCGTAAAAGACTTTTCCAATAAGCCAATCTTTTGTGCAATAGAAGACACAGACCTAATGTGTTTCTCAAAAGTAAATTGACTGTCGAGAATCACACCTAAAATTATAAGTGATACAAAGTTAAATAAACATTATCAATGCTGAGATTCAGATGTTGAGGAGCCACTGTCCTTGAACTCCTTACTACCATACTTTGAGCTTTGTTAGGATTCAACTTCATACCCCATAATTTGCACCATGCACTAATTTTAGCTAGAACTCTATTAAGGGATTCAGCAACCCCAGATCTACATTCAGGAGATAGAATTAATGCAAAGAGAGTAGCATTACCGGCAATATTATGCAACAAACTTGTTTCCTAGGCTAAACCACATGTCATGTGTATATAAGATGAAAAGTAACGGACCAAGAACACCAGATATCACATTCCTATACTCACTATGGTGACCCTCAACAACAACTCTTTACGATCTCTTACTTAAGAATTCAATAATAATGCTCAGAAACGATTCAACCATTCCAAACTGCTTGTGTTTGAAAACAAGGGCCTCATGATTAATATGGTCAAAGGCAGCACTAAACTCAAGGCCAATCATACGAACTTCCTGACCATAATCAAGGGGTTTCTGTACAGCATTGGAGACTGTAAGAAGGGCATCACACACTCCAAGGACTTTACGAAAACCAAATTGCAAACTAGGGAATAGATGATTACCTTCAGCAAACCTATTGGGCGTTTTGCCAAGAGACATTCAAACACTTTAGATAATATGAGAGTTATGGAAATTGGGTGGTAATCAGTTGGACTTGAGCAACCACAAACACATTTACATAGTGGAGTAACATTACCAATTCTCCAACAAGTGCTAAAAGCTCCTCTTCTTGCTAACTTGCGCAAAATAACAGATAACTTTGGAGCTAAGAAATCTGCAGTCTTTATAAAAAAACAAAGGAAAAAACCATTTGGGTCTACACCTCTAATAGCATCAACTTTAATTTCACAAGATCAAAAAGCTAAACTAATTAGTTTAGCCTCAGGAAGACAGGTATGAGGAAGTTTGAGTTACTCATTACCCTGTTTACTGTCAAACACGAGTCAAAATGGTTGCATTTCCTTCGGACAGTGAGTGACAGAGCCATCTGGTTTAAGTAAAGGATGAGCTGTTGCATCTGCACTAAAGAGTGCAGATTTAAAGGTACTCCACCGCTTATGTTCCTGAATTGTACCAGAAAGGGTTTCTTTTATGGTTAGATTGTATTCCTTTTCAGTTAAAGCATAAACTCTCTGAGCAAAACATCTAAGCTGAGCATAGTTATTCCAGGTCAGAGCTGATCTTTTACCCTTCCAAAAATGGTAGGCCTCCTGCTTCTCCTAATAAGCACATCTACACTCATCATTGAACCATGGTTTGTCCTTCACTCGTTACCTTAGCACACGAGAGGGGATACGCCTATCAATTATGTTGACTAGATTCTCATTCAAAGGGACAACAGGATCAACACTACTATGCAATTGTGACCAATTCAAGCCAAAAGATCATGCAAAATCCCATTCCAGTCTGCTTGAGATTTAATATAAATCTTACAAGAGTGTGATACATCAGAGACAGGCTGTGCCCAGTCTTCACTACTAATGAAATCAAGGCATTATGAGATGTCCCAATAGGAGAACCAACCTTACTTGTTATAGCGCCAGGGGAGTCAGTGTATACGAGGTCCAAGCAGTTTCCAGAATTATGAGTAAAAGAGAAACTAGGGTAAAAACAGAAAGGTAGAAGTAAAGAGAGAAATTCTATAAATAGTCTCAAATTTTGTGGGTTTGAAACATCAGGCTCTCTCTCAAATGGGTATTCAGTAGATTTTTCCTCTTATCCATTTTGTAGTGAAGACCATAGATGACTTATATAAACGAATCACCTTGTGCCTTATCAGATCTGAAAAAAAGTATTTCCTTTGTTATTCTATTAGCCTTCACTACAAATATTTTTATGTCTCCATAATCTTGTCTCAAGTCTATGGTAGGCTATTGATATTAAAAAAAAAAAAACGTTGAAAGGTTGGAATTTTCATGAAATTGAAGGCCTAATTTTCTGGATGAAGTTTAGACTTTGGATACTAAAGTCATATTTTAATACATTTTGGTGGTAGACCAAGTCAAATGTGTGGAATATTAGATATCAGTTTGCCATCTCCTCCATCTACCCCAGGCATTTTTTTTTTCAACAGACTGAACAAGAATTTAAAGCATTTAAGTTTTAAAGGATTTTCCACTGAATAGAGGGCCTGTATGTGAAAAAATAGGTCAGAGAAGTAAGTAACTTGAATAAAGGATATTTATCAAATTATAGACATTTATATACAAAAACTGATACAAATAAAAAACTAATGATCTCCAGAAAGGAGATGAGTAATCTAGAAATGGTAAAAAACCTGAAGTCATCTCAATCAAATAGTCACTCTCCACATCACTAATTTTTTATCTTAATTAAGTATTCATTTATTCAAGGAAGATGTTTTTTTTTTTTTTTTAAATGCACATATTTTAAGGTAGATTCTATTTTTTGAAATTAAACATGAGATTGGAGTTAATTGCAGCAATTGTAAAGTAAACCTTAAATGTGAATATGGGGAATGAGAGGTATATGTGTCCTAAAGGTATATAATTTACTCCTTTGATAATAGGATTGTAATTTATCTTATTAGATATGTAAAGAAATGTTAGCTTTAAATTACAGCATAAGATTGTGTAGACAATGGTTTGTATTCATGAAATACAGAATTTTATTTTCAAAATTCACATATATTAAAATTTCTGCAGAATAAGAAATTGGCCACCCGTTACTTCAAGGACCTCATGAGCAATTGGAAGGTTAATGATCTTAATCTAGCTAATTGTAGCATTGACATTGGAGGATCTAGAATGGCCATAGCACCAGCCCTGTTTACACCTCTATTGTTATTGCCAATTCATGGCCCCACACACAATTGGTCAAGCATCAAATCACTGTGGCTGCCACATGTTAAACTGAAAGAACAATTAGGTTTGGAGCGACGTGGTCATCTCCTTTTGCCGGTGCTTAGACACTGTCCCAAGTAAGTTTCAAAGATATTGCAATTCCTTGAAAGGATTTTTATTTGATAAAAATTTAATTACTATTGTCAGTATGTTCTTGTTTTAGAGTTAATTTATATTTTATTTATTAGTTAATTTGCATATTTCTTAAAGGCTCATTAATAGTGATTACATTATTTCAAAGTTCAGCTTAAATTTATTAAGCATAAAGATAATGGTTACATACCTTAATATGGGCTCACATAGAAAAAAATGTTGTTTCCATTGATATAAAATTATTCCTTAAATAGGCTATCTATTATGAAGATATGAAAA
>NC_090732.1:85455041-85477541 GCF_036898095.1 Palaemon carinicauda | reverse complement strand
GTAAATTGTGTGTCAGTAGTAGTTTTGTCTACACTTCCACATAGCAGTTGGGATGATAGTCCCAAGCTATGAACACAAATCATTTATTTGTAAATCATATAGGAGTAAAGAAATTTAATGGCACAGTCCCACTTACTTTGAATAAAATCTTTGTCTCCAGTAGTCTAGCAGACTGAAATTTGTAAAAGAAGGGTTAAAAAATGGAGGCACACTGCTTTTATTGTGAACAGTAGGTACATATAAAGGAAATACAAAAAGAACTATAGACTTATTATATCCCAAAACTCATAAATGTAACAATAATTGGTGCAACAATATCTTCATTAAACATGTGTAGAAAACCTAAGTTTTCAAACCAAGAATTATGTAACAGAGTAACACTGATAAAACTCATGAATTAGATAAGAATATCACCTTTGGCTCTTTACTATAAACGGATTTTGACCAAAGCGAGAAATCTATTCTTGGGTGAGAGTGCCATGTCGTCCTGATGGAAGGGTTCCTTTAGGTAGCCTTCTAAGGGATATTTGCTACAGTGATAATCCCAGAGAAATAAACCGAAGGTCTCAAGGATTCCAATTCCTGGTGCGAGTATCCAATTAAAGGATATCGCATAATATCAGGGGACGTATTTTTAGATACGACACATAGCAATCTTCACCCTGAATAAATTTAACTCTTTGATGTAAGGGGGAAGAGTGGCGAAAGAAGGGGAGGCTGATCTAGGTACCCGGTGAACCTCCTTCCCTATTACTACTACAACGCCATTCCTTTTCTTGTCGTTAAGCAGAAATGGCCGCAGATAGAGTAATTTTGGGAGGGGTCAGCAAAAGGGTGGGTCCATCAGGACGACATGGCACTCTCACCCAAAAATAGATTTTTCGCTTTGCTCAAAATCCGTTTTTTGGGCTCAGGCCTGATGGAAGCGTACTAAAGAATTAACTTGAAATTACTATAGCTGTGAGTTTGTGTATGTGCCTTCTACCTTGAATGGATTTCCTTATCTGGTCTGCTAAACCTGTCTGTGAAATTCCAGTTGACTGTCATTTCCACTAAGCCTGGAACTGGTTTAGTGCTTCCTGCCCCCTGCAGGGAAAGTGTCGACATCGACAATAAGGATTCAAGGTTTGAATTTCAGTAAGTAGGTACGGAAGATAAAACTTTAGGGATTACCTTTCACTTACCTTGGAAATCTGTATCCTGATTTCAAGTTCTGGGCCCTTCTAGGGCCTAATTAAAACTCTTAGCATATTTTATTTGTCTGTAACTGAGATAGCAGTAATAAGATGCAAATACTTCTAGTGTTTTTGCTTTGCAACTAGATTATCAAATGTAGTTACAATCGAGTATGAATCTGATCCAGCATTAAAGCACATCAGGGTCCATATTTTATCTCGTAGAAAAAAATATGTAATTTCATTATCGGAATAATGCCACTCAATGGAGATTTGAAACCAAATCTGTCTGACTTGTACGGATTTTGGGAATGCATAAACACACTGACGCAAACATTCACTCGGCACTGGTGTTATTGGTCAGATATGCACCTATATGGAACAGTGTGTTAATCATCGTTGTGATTTGCACTAGAAGGTAAGTGTACCCATGCACCTGATGCACTGTAAAGTCCCAAAACAGTTCACTGTTCATCGCAGCACTAGACGACGGATTTTATAACACACCCGCCGCCACTGCAAAATGTTTTATTTCATGTACTTTCTTCGCATAGTGTTTTTAGAAGACCCTGGATGATCTCCACCCAGTGTATGAGCGGTGTCTTTCAAAGTCCATAAGTTGAAACAAGTTCAACGAAGAAGCAACTTTCCTCGGATCGTGACCAGCGGGTGTACTGTCAGGATCCGCTCTGTGAATAAAGTAGGTGAGCTTTGCTCTCAGTTGTCTTGGGGATAGGTTTGATCCTGAGGTTTCGCCTCTGAAGAGCTGTCCTCCCTTGAAGTCTGAAGTTCTTCAAAGATAAACCTTAAGACACTGTAAAGGGCACAGAGAGGTATCTTCCTTCAGTTGGCAGATTCTCCAAGGACCCCACCTCTTAGTGGGTAGCTCATTCTTGGCAAGAAAGGTAGGATCAGGAAAGAGGTTCAGTTCTCCTGTGTCTAGGAACTGAATATGGCCTTCATTTCTAGATAAGGCCACTATTTCACTAACTCTAGCCCCTCAGGCTATGGTAAACAGAAAAATTACTTTTTGTGTTAGATCCTTTAGAGTACAATTCTCATTGTTTAGGTTTGAAGCTTAGTGCAAGACTTTATCCAAAGACCACGTGATGTGCTTTGGTGGGGTTGCTGGCTTAAGTCTAGCACATGCTCTTGGGATCTTATTAAAGATTTCACTAGAGAGGTCCACTCCAAAGGCGTACAGAAGTGGTCTAGCCAGAGCCGACTTACATAAAGTAATCATAGTAGAAGCCAGGCCTTGTTCGTGTAGGAATATGAAGAATGCTAGACAGAAATCTATCGATATTTCTGTCGGTTTCCTTGTTTTCACAAAGGAAACCCATTTCTTCCATGACGATTCATATTGTCTCCTAGTCGAACTTGACTTACACTCTTCGATGAAGACAACTTTATCCTTCGAGATTCCAAACCTTCTGTTTGCCCCTAGGGCGAAAAAATCATGAGATGTAGGTTGTTGGTTCTTGAAGATGAAGCGTAGACAGTCGACTTCTGGACCAGTTGGGATAGTGCTGGGTCCAGCAGAGGGTACAGCTTCAGTTTCAATTCTAGAACTAGAGGGAACCAATTGCTTTTGGGCCACTTTTGGGGCCTCTACTTCTGCTGTCCCTATGAAGGATCTTAGCTTGTCGAGGACTCTTAGCAGGAAATTGGTTGGTGGAAACAGGTAAATGCTATTCGACCTGTTCCAGTCGAGGGACATGGTGTCCATTGCCTCTGCTTGAGGGTCCATATAAGGGGCTACATAACGAGGTAGTTTCTTGTTGTCGCTCGTTGCGAAGAGGTCGATCTGCAGTTCCGGAACTTTTTCCGAAGTGAAGGAGAATGAGTCTGCGTCTAGGGACCATTCTGTCTCTATTGGCTTTCGCCTGTATAGAGCGTCCACCGTCATATTGCGGAACCCTTGTAGGTGAACTGCTGATAGGTGCCATCCCTTCTTCCTTGTCAGGTAGAAGTTAACTAATATCACATGGTTGATGTAAGGTGATCTCGAGTCTTGTCGATTTAGACATTTTACTATCACTTTGTTGTTCAGGACCAATCTGATGTGGATTGTTCTGCGAGGAAATAGATTCTTCAACATCAGGAAAACTGTAGAGCTTCCCAAAACGTTGATATGAAAGGTTTTGAACTGGTGCGACCAATTCCCTTGCACTTTTCTCTTGTGAGAATGGCCTCTCCATCCTTTTGAGGAGGCGTCCGTGTGTACCACCCCTGATGGTTGTGGTGGTTGCAGGGGAATTTTTTGTGCTAGGCTCCTGGCTGTTGACAACGGCCTTAACTGCGTGCGCAACAGGGTCGGGGTCAACCTTAGTTGATCTCTTTTCGAGCATTTGATGCGTATCTTTTCCAGAATCCTGACGCATATTTTAGACGTGCTTTTAGCACCGCGTCTGTCACTGCTGCAAACTGGAGAGAGTCCAGTACTCTTTCCTGTTGGCATCTTGAAATCCTCTTGTGACGGATTAGTCTCTTGACAGATCCCTGTATCTCTCTCCTCTTCTTGGATGGAACGGAGAGGTGGTGTGACTTCAAGTCCCATTGGATTCCTAGCCATTGGAACTTCTGAGCTGGAGGAAGGCGGGACTTCTTGCGATTGATGTTGAAGCCCAGGTGTTCCAGAGACTGGATCACCTTGTTGGCTGCCTGCAAATAAGTAGTCTTGGATGCTGCCCATACCAGTCAATCGTGTAGATATGCTAGTACTTGAACTCCTTTGGAGTGTAGCTGCTAGACAACTGTGTCTGCTGGCTTGGTGAATATCCTTGGGGCTGTGTTCAGTCCGAAGGGCATTGCTCTGAAGACACACTTCTGTAGCATGAATCCTAGGTAGGAGGAGAAAGGGCGGCTCAATAGAAGATGCCAGTGAGCATCTGTTGGGTCTATTGAGACTCTGTACGCTCCTTTTGGTAGAAGGGTCCTTATGTGTTGCCAAGTAAGCATCTGGAACTTGTTGTTCTCGATGAATTTGTTGAGTGGAGACAAGTCTAGAATGACTCTGAGTTTGTCTGAGTCTTTCTTAGGAACACAAAACAGCCTTCCCTGGAATTTGATGGACTTCGCTTTCCTTATTACCTTCTTGTTCAAGAGTTCTGAGGTATATTTTTCTAACGAGGGAGTGGAGTGTTAGAAGATTTCTGGAAAACGGGGTGGAGTTCTTTTCCATTTCCACCCGAATCCATTCATTAATAGGCTGTGGGCCCAGGGATCGAATGTCCAGCGATCCCAAAAGTGATACAGTGTGCCTCCTACCTGGGTCCCCTCTTTGTATGGGGGTTCCTGAGGATTTGTTTCCGTGACCACATCCTCCTTGGCCCCGAGAGGAGTTACCTCCGGGCGAACTTCTCTTAGGGCCTTTTTCTTTCTGACTAGGACGTAAGGAAGACGACTGCCTCTCAAAGTTAGGGTTAAACACTGGCGACTGGGCTACTAGTTGTTGAGGGAAAGTGGTCTGAGGCATCGTGGTCATAGTCACGGCAGGCAGTTGTGCAGTTCTGCGTGGTCTCCTTGCCTCTTTATTCTTGGGCTGGGGACCTCCGTCCGAGGATGATTTCCTCTTTGAGCTCATGCGCCACTTTTGGAGAAGGTTCCTGTTCTCCGTGGCTGTTCTGGCTATGATCTCTTGGACCATTTCCTGTGGGAAAAGGTCTTTACCCCAGATGTTCGAGGTAATCAGCTTCCTTGGTTCGTGTCTTATGGTCGCTGAGGCCAAAACGAACTCTCTGCAGGCTCTCCTCACTCTGAGGAAAGTGTATAAGTCTTTCACAAGGGTACCCATGTGGAACTTAGCCAGGAAAATGAAAATTTCTGGGGCGTTCTGTAGACCTGCCCTCATATCCAGACAGTTCTGATGAGAAAGGGAGGTCGCAAGTCTTTCCTTCGAATCCTGTTCCCTCCTCAGAAGATGTTCTGGCAACTTTGGAAAATTCTCATTGAACTGCTGGCCTGCTATCTCTGGATCCAACTTAGAGACGAAAAAGGTTAGGTGGACATCTTTCCACTTCTCATCGCAGGTAGGTAGTGTTAGAGAGAATGGTTTACATTCCTCTAGGGTTGGGCAGGGTTTGCCCTCGTCGACTGCCTTGACGGCAAAGTCAAGTGCTTTCTCCGAAAAGGGGAAAGAGATGGAGGAAGGAGCAAGAAAGTGGGATATCTCTTGCTCAGTGATGAGACTTTGGAGTTGGTGTACCCGGCTCCTTTCAAGGTTTTCAGGAGGGTGGCTTGCACTTTGTCATGCTCGAAGACAATGACCTCTTTGGGTACCATTTCCTCACGGGCTGCATGTTCATCCCGCAGTCTCACGTAATATTCTGGGTAAGCTGAAAACTTAGGCCAGAACTCAAGATCTTCGATCAGTTTGGTCCCCAACTTCTCTGAGACGAATAGTTTCCCATTCATCATGGGCATATGCTCCGCATACCTCCAGGGGTTTGCTTCGGAGCGGTGAGGGATATCCAACACTCAGGGGGCTTCTTAGTGGAGATCTTGGTAGATCCAGGGCAGTCTGCCCTCTCCTGCAACAGTATCAGCTGCTGCCTGAGTGATTCTCTCATCGTCTCTTGTCCCTTTTGGAACAATTCCATCATCCGTTGAATCGAAGTGAGGATCGCTTCGTTCTTGTCGGCATGTGCAACAGGTTGTGGAGTTGGGATTGAAGAGGTTGACTGCATAGGTTGGTATGCCGTCACAGCAAACCGAGGGTCTTCGGTTGCCGTTGAAACGGATCCTTCTTCTTCCGCTTGTGGATGTTCCACGTCTTCTTCAGGGCCTCCTTGCAGTAGGTCCTTCTCAGTGTCAGTTGACACTTCTGATGTCCTTTCTTGGTGGATGTCCATGCCTTCCAGTGCCTTATCTATGTCCGCATTGATCATCTGTTGTATGAGGGGAGACTGGACCTGTTCCTGGGGCACCACTGCGTTTGGTAGAGCCTTGGGGAACAGTAGGCACCTTAGGGAGTCATTGGTTAAGTACAGTCCCTGAGAGTTCTTCTGGAACTTTCTTACCCATTTGCGAGGGGTCTCCCTCGCCGTTGACTGTGGGGGCTTCTCCGAAGCCATTGGCCAGAAGAGTCGAACAGGTGGGGCAACCCTTCGGGTCCCAATACTTGAGGACCCCCAACACGATGCAGCAGGGGGCATGAGTCCTGCACTTTGTGTGGCCACAAAAGTCTACCTTTGTGGTTGCAGGATAAGGCTGCACACTTCTCCATTGGCTCCTCCTGTAAAGGAAAAGGGGCTTAATGAGTATTTAATTTTTATATCAGTATTATAAAAGCATACAATTTTTGTCAACAATAGTAATTACTATTGTTTATGGTAGCTTAGGATAGTAAGCTTGAAAGGAAGTAGAAAAGACACATATCTGTGTTTCCCCTCCCAGGCCATTGCTGAGACCTCTGTCAGTAATAATATTTAGTTTCCCTGATAGGGAGAATACAAGGTAGGAATAAACTCTAGGAACTAGAGTTAGAGTTAGTAAGTGTGTATACTAACATTATCTACCTGTAGTAATTATTAACACTGATCGGTGATTTTTTAAGGTCCTGATGATTGAAATAAACCATCTGGGTGTTGAGGGAGTACTCAGCGTCAACACAAAATCGTGGTCCCAACAATAGACTGCGACAAGAAACACAGAGTATGTTAGAAAACATGTGTACTACTGTATAGTTGTATACTGTAGTTTAGCCGGCAGCACTTCCGGGGTTAGGCTAGTACCTGCCGGCACTAACTGATATAGAGAAAAAGCATTGAGGAAGGAGAGATTCCTATTATTATGGTTAACTTAACAATTGGAAGTGTAGGAGGACTATCACGTCACCTACTGTCTCCTTGCTAGAATGAGAGTTCCAATGGAAGGGATAAGAATCTGTCTGATTCTGGCTTCCACCCATTTCATAAAAGGTAGCCGGCAGTGGCAAAAATTGTGGATGGCAGTCCAAGAGAGGGCTGAGGACTTCCCAAAGTATGTTAGGTTTCCCACCGGCAGCCGTCAGGAGCCGTCTCAATCTTTCCCCAAAAAATATTCACTTCCTGTGAAGGAAGGTAGTAAGGGGGAAGGTGGCTGAGATGGCTGAACTAACTGCTACCGGCGGGGTACCAGCCGGTAACGCAGTCAACCTAGCAAGCCATCCCAGCTTGAAAGAGTATTGTGACGGCTATGACGTCACTAAAGGACAGAAGGGGGAAGGGTAAAGGGTCTTATAGTTCAAGAGTTGAGAGGTGGCGGCAGGTATGCCGCCTACCTTCAACAGCACGGAGGCAGAGGAAACATGGTTGCTTTGCTGGCGACATCGTCGGCGGCAAGACAAGGGCACCCTGAGTTAGTTGCTATCTAAATCAAAGCCGGAGGTGGCAAGAACTCTGTTCTATTCGACGGCGATGAAAAAGGGAGGGAGGAAGGGTTTAGCCTCTTTTCTCTAAGAGAGAATGTATATCGTAACTTATCCATAGATTCTAGAGAATGTAAATTCTCATCCGAATCAATAAGGAACGGTAGGGTGGGGCTAAACGTGGAGGATTACTTTACTAATGTATATATGAGCGAGAGTAGTCTTGCTCTGGTAGGATCCCCGGCCAAGGTTTGGTACCGCCGGGGCTCCCGCCGCATACGATCAGTAAAGTCACATAATTGAAAGAGGAATAAAATTCTTGTATGCAAGATCACCACTTGTATAATTAGCGTACACAGCTAACATTATAGCTTAATACCAGGAATTGTTGCCCTACTGACTAAATAAAATGCAATAGTAATGGGCGACTGTAGTCGTAAAATGGCTGCCTCCGGTATGGGCAAGGTTCACCTAAACACACTTAAATTAGAGAAATTTAACTGTGAAAAAGGAGACTAAAATTATACACAGGAAAGAATTAATACTCAACTTTCCAAAGGATGAAAATGCTGGAGATTGCATGATGAATATTCCAATAACTTGTAACAAAACACCGGGTTAACACGGGAGCACAACTTGCTTAGAGAGCTACAAGAAAAGGAATTGCGTCATAGTAGTAATAGGGAAGGAGGTCCACCGGGTACCTAGATTGGCACCCCCTTTTTTCGCCACTCTTCCCTCTTACATCAAAGAGTTAAATTTATTCGGAGTGAAGATTGCTATGTGTCGTATCTAAAAATACGTCCCCCGATATTATGCGATATCCTTAATTGGATACTCGCGCCAGGAGTTGTAATCCTGGAGACCTTCGGTTTAATTCTCTGGGAGTATCACTGTAGCAAATATCTCTTAGAAGGCTGCCTAAAGGAACCCTTCCATCAGAACGACATGGCCTGAGCTCATATATATATATATATATATATATATATATATATATATATATATATATATATGAGCTCAGGCCATGTCGTTCTGATTATATATATATGTACATATATATATATATATATATATATATATATATATATATATATATATATATATATATATATATATATATATATATATATATATATATGAGCTCAGGCCATGTCATTCTGATTATATATATATATATATATATATATATATATATATATATATATATATATATACACAGTGAACCCTCGTTTATCGCGGTAGATAGGTTCCAGACGCGGGCGCGATAGGTGAAAATCCGCGAAGTAGTGACAGCATATTTACCTATTTATTTAACATGTATATTCGGACTTTTAAAACCTTCCCTTGTACGTAGTACTGTTAACAAACCACCCTTTAATGTACAGAACACTTAATGCATGTACTACAGCACCCTAAACTAAAACAGGCACAAATATTAAAGGCGATTTTATATCATGTGTTTCCTAAACACCTAAAAAGCACGATAAAAAATGGCAACCAATGTTTTGTTTACTTTCATCTCTGATCATGATGAAGAAACAAACTCATTTAGTGTACACATATATGTATAGGTTAGTTTTTGCATCGATTATATTGATTATACAGTACTGTATGTTGATTTTTTTATTACCAATGTTTTAGTTTACGTATTTTTCTTAGGACTTCCAAATGAAATCTTTTTCTTTATGACGCCGCCTGAAACAACGGCGTGTACGCTCAGTAAACAACCACGCTCAGAACAAACAAGGCATTTAACGCGCATGATGATAGTGATAAATAATGATACAGTACATACAGTATTTACAGTAAAAGCATTTACAAAATATGTTACCTTACAAATATAAATTATACAGTACTTGTACGTAGCAAAGCAGGAAAACAATTTGAGAGAGAGAGAGAGAGAGAGAGAGAGAGAGAGAGAGAGAGAGAGAGAGAGAGAGAGAGAGAGATTGTTTTACGTACGAATGTAAATTTTAAACAAAAAAAATATGATAGGTTACAACATGTAGACTTTTAAAACCTTCCCTTTAACTTAATGCATACAGTACGTACATTACTAAACTATAAAACAGGTTAAAGTAAAAAATAAAGATTGTTACTGTACTCACCACGAAAGAAGTTCAAGAAAAACTTTAATGACGATGGCGATGAATTTGCTGCACAGTAGAAATGATGATGATGAAGCTGATGATGTGTTCTACTGTGCAGTCAATGATAGTATTTTACGTCTCTTCAGACGGAGGTGCCTTTTCCTGGGACACCTCTTCAACTTCTTCAATTTCTTCCGAAGGTGTACTAGCAGGAGGAACTGGCTCTTTTTTGCGAGGCTGGAAGAACATTGTGATCGGAAGTTGTTGCCGCTGCTTCTTTTTTCGATCTAAGAGCATCTTGTAGGGAGTCGTGATGTCATCGACCTTATTTGAGAATTGCATCGAGCGAACCATATCCTCGTCCCACTCTTGTAACATTTCTTTCGCCTCCTTCATATGGTTGCAGAACTTGGCAAGCCGTTCTAATGTTAAGCCCGTTTCTTCGACATTTTCTTGGGTCTCTTCCTGGGCACCCTCACTCTCTTCCTCACTTGCCGATTTCGTCAGGTCTTCGAGGTCTGCGTCAGTTAGGGGCTGTGAATGGCAGTCCAACAACTCGTCGACGTCTTCAGTCGTCATGTCGCCAAACCCGTCACCTCCAATTATGGCAGCCAACTGCACAGATTTCCGTATTGCAGAGTGTTGGATTTCCGACGGAGTAAATCCCTTGTCGTCGTAAACAATCTCGGGCCACAACTTCTTCCAGCTCGCATTCACGGTTGCAGGTTTCATCTCTTGAAGTGCCTTTTGAATATTCTGCAGGCACGTGGCTATGGTGTACTGCCGCCAGTACGCCTTCAAGTTGAAATCTTCATCCTCGTCATCTTGGGCAGCATCCACACACGCAACGAGGTCCGCCAAGGTATTCTTCGTGTAGAGGGCCTTGAACGCCCTGATAACCCCCTGGTCCATCGGTTGAATTAATGACGTGGTGTTGGGTGGCAGGAACTCAACCTGAACGCCCTCACGCGACAGGTCAGTTGCGTGTCCACCAGCGTTATCCATAAGGAGAAGGATCTTGAATGGCAAGCCCTTCTCTAAGAGATATTCATGGACTTGCGGGATGAAACACTGGTGGAACCAGTTGGAGGTCAGCATCTTCGTAATCCATGCTTTTTGATTATGCATCCAGTACACGGGAAGGAGATTCTTATTTTTATTTTTCAAAGCGCGAGGATTTTTCGACTTATAAATAAGCCCCGGCTTTAACAAAAATCCAGCAGCATTGCCACACATCACGAGGGTAACGCGATCCTTGAATGCCTTAAAGCCAGAGGCTTTGGCTTCCTCTTTGAACAGAAAAGTTCGCGACGGCATTCTCTTCCAAAACAAGCTGGTTTCATCCATATTAAACACTTGTTCCGGCTTGTATCCACCTTCAGCGATAATGTTCTTGAAAGTCTGGTTCACGTAAGTTTCAGCAGCGGCAGTGTCAGCGGAAGCAGACTCCCCATGCAGGGAAACGCTTTTCAGGGCGAAGCGTTTCTGAAACTTCGCGAACCATCCTTTGCTGGCGGAAAAACGTTGTTTCTGACGCTGGGAATCAGTGGAGGTCCCTGGTTGAGGTTCATCTACATCATCATCTTCTTCAGCATGGTCGCCATCGTCGTCATGAGGTTCCTTTGCCGCAAAATTCTCATACAAGCTCAAAGCCTTTGTTCGGATGGTGTTCGTATCCAACGCTATGTTCTTCTTCCGGCAGTCGGCAATCCACACAGCTAAAGCACCTTCCATGCGTACGATCGTTTTATTACGCGTTGTAACGACTCGCTTCGCTGATCTGCTAAAGGTGATTGCAGCAGTCTTTCTAATGTTCGCCTCGTCCTTCTTGATGTAGCGAACGGTGGATTCGTTGATGCCAAAATGGCGGCCGGTGGCCGCGTTACTTCTACCATCTTTTAACATGTCGCTTACAGTATTCGAAATGTGATTTTTGCAACAAAGAATATTATTGGATGCAGTACTGTACTACGTACGTATACATACAAAAGATTCATGGAAAAGAAGCACATCCATTACAGTACACACCATTCTAATATGGTATGACTGCATCTGATTTGCGTTTCATGTTCGATTTAATTTTACTACGTACTGAATTATCGTATGATCACATTCTCTTTTCGTGTTTTATTTCTTTCTGTGCTGAATTATATATCATATGTAATGCAATGAACAATCAGTAAGAGCAGATATTAATAATTTAATGGAATTACAGGTAACAAAATATCGTATTTGGTTGTCTTCAGATTTCGCGGTATTTTCGAATTTTCCGGAAAATCCGCGATATGTATATATATATGGGTTATGGGAAAACCCCACGAAGTGGTGAATCCGCGATTGTCGAACCGCGAAGTAGCGAGGGTTCACTGTATATATATATATATATATATATATATATATATATATATATATATATATATATATATATATATATATATATATATATATATATATATATATATGTGTATATATGTATATATATATATATATATATATATATATATATATATATATATATATATATATACAGGTATATATATATATATATATATATATATATATATATATATACAGGTATATATATATATATATATATATATATATATATATACAGTATATATATATATATATATATATATATATATATATATATATATATATATATCCATATATATATATATGTATATATATATATATATATATATATATATATATATATAGTATATATAGATTAGCACTCATGCAAATAAGAATATTACTCCATTTGAACGATGCACACTGAAAAGTCCCAATTATACAGTCCATGAGAGTCCACGTACAACACTTGAAAAGCTGGTTTAATCACACTACCAGTGACCAGACCACTGACCACCACCAACAAATAATGCTTGAAAAACACTCCTGAAGATTTCCATCCTGTGTGAGCCTGTAAGCCTTCAAAGGACATGAATTGGAAAAAGTTTAAGGAAGAGGCAACTTTCCAAGGGTCATGACATGATGGCATGCTATCGGGGTCAGCCCTTCTGATGAAATAGGTGAGTTTGGACCTTAGCTGTTTCAAAGAGAGATTAGATCCTGATGTTTCCCCTTTAAAAAGTTGTCCACCCTTAAAAGCCCAACTCTTTACCAGGTAGGCCTTAAGGCAATCCATGGGGCACAGAGAAGGATCCTCCTTTAGTGGAACGATCTTCCAGGGCCCCCAACGTTTCGTGGGAAGTTCGTTTTTCGCCAAGAATGCAGGATCTGGGTAAAGATCATCCCGTGAAAGATTGACTTTTGAGTAAGATCCCTGAAAGAGGTAGTCGCAGTATATATTGAGGAGGTTAAGTGCAAGACTTTATCCAACGACCATGAAATAGTCTTGGGAGGAGCAATTGGTTTCAATTTAGCACAAGCCAGGATGCAAAGAATTTAAAATTCTAGGGATATCTTGACATCCAGGCAGGATCCAATCGACCAGCTTCAGAGGATAATGTTCCTCAGATAAGGATGAGGAAATGGAGGTGTAGATGACCAGCCTAAGGCTGCTGGTAATGCGGCAGAGGGGGAGGGGGGTGGTCCCTCAAAGACCACTCACATCCAATGCTAAAAGAGTTCAAGCTAACAAGACTGGAAGCAGGGATAGAAGGCAACACTTTTGCCAGGCTAAACCGACCAGGCAAAAGAGTCAGGGCTCCATAGCAAGAGGTACATAGCCCAAGATGAGAAGCTGCAGTCATCAACTAGGCCACTACCAAGGCAGCAGAGGAGAACCCCAAGAGGTACTAGCGCTCTGCCTGGATAGAGTCAGGCCATAGGAAATACTGTAGTTTTTTGGTGGGCTAGCAGCTACTTGTGGGGACTTGTTCTCTGTGCCTTCTTACTGCAGACCCCTATGAACACTATATTAATTCTAATGTTACAGTTAGGCCTTCTTGTCCTGCTGCCACACCAACATCTTAGTCTCCCCCCCCCCCTCCTTCTTCTGTGCCTGTTGGCGACTGAAGTGTCCTTTGTTGCTATATAGATGGACGGGATAGCTTGTGGGCTATCTAGTCTGGCTCTAGGTAGGTGAGATTTTTAATCCTTCCCTGGATTAATTCTCTCTGCCACCTTAGAGACCACTCTTGGGTGGTCTAGTTGCCCTTTCCTTTTCTTAGATTAAATTTTCTGGTATATCATTCGTAGAAATATCCCAAGTAGAAAGCTTCCTTTGAGGAACACTCCATCAGGACGACATGGCTCGAGCCCCTATATATATATATATATATATATATATATATATATATATATATATATATATATATATATATATATATATATATATATATATATATATATATATATATATATATATATATATATATATATATATATATATATATATATATATATATATATATATATATATATATATGTGTGTGTGTGTGTGTGTGTGTTATTGGGCTCGAGCCATGTTGACCTGATTGAAATTCTTCATTGACAGATTCTACTTGGGATATATCTGCAAGTGATATACCAGAGGAATTCACCTTAGAGGTATCAACGGGAGTTCTAATCTCCAGAGTGAATATCCCGAGAGATATAGTGTATAAATCTGGGACGTGTTAATAACAGGCCATGGTTATCCTTCCCCAAATAGAGTTAACCTTGTCTCAAAGGAAAGGTGAGGGTAGGATCTGTGGCCAGGAGAGTCGTTACAACTCCCGATCTCAATGTGCTACAATTAACATGTTTCATGTTGATTCATTCCCCTTCGCAGTGCAGCGCCATCTCTGTCATTTTGCTTAGAGAGTTTCTGCTAGTTTTCTGAGTTTTTCAGTGCTTTTCAATCATGGATGCTTCAACTTCTTCCTCATCGACTAAGTTGAGTATCCACTTTTTTGTGTTGGAGAATTTCGCATCTCCACCCTATATTTTTATCATATTGCATGCTTTTATTGTTCTAAGGCCGACATGCTTTCGGCACCATCACTTCATGTCTCAATTGCTCAGGAACGTTTAGAGTGTTTAGTAATTTTACTATAGGAATATGATTTATATTATTGTTCTAAAGTGTGGTTTAAAGTGTGGTATGTTTATGGTATCTCCCCATCCTTCCTTAGTGTTCTAGTGGGTTTTTTATCAGCATTGTCTTAGGCTAGCCTACCCTAGCTGGTGGCCATGCCTGGTAAATGTTCACTATGTATCATACCCTTCTTTCACCAAACCTTACCGGTGGGGTGAGGCTGTCTACCCTCTCAGGCTGTCGATTCGTCTTGGCAGAGAGCTGCGGTCTTGAAGGTCCTTCTTTGATTGGATAGTGTTTTCAGTTGCCCTAGGGTGACTGTTTTCACTTTCATCTTAGCCTATATGTGTGGCGAGGCACCACAAGTCTTGGGATCCTGTTCCCAGTGTCCACTTATGTTTACCCATTGGAATTCCTTAACCCCTGTTCTGATGGTGACTAGTAGACCTCCTTGTGTTGCCTTAACCATCTTTAGGCTTCTCTCTTAGTCTTTGGTAGGCTATGCCTGGTTATTATTATTATTATTATTATTATTATTATTATTATTATTATTACTAGCTAAGCTACAACCCTAGTTGGAAAAGCAAGATGCTATAAGTCCAAGGACTCCAACAGGGAAAAATAGCCCAGTGAGGAAAGAAAATAAGGAAATAAATAAACGATATAAGTATTAAAAATAAAGAAAAATATTTTAAAAACATTACCAACATTAAAACAGATATTCGATATATAAACTTTAAAAGGACTTATGTAAGCCTGGTCAACATAAAAACATTTGCTACAACTTTGAACTTAAAAGTTCTACTGATTCAACTACCCGATTAGGAAGATCATTCCACAGCTTGGTCATAGCTGTAATAAAACTTCTATAGAGTATTGTGTAGTATTGAGCCTCATGATGGAGAAAGCCTGACTATTAGAATTAACTACATAATTAGTATTACGAACAGGATGGAACTGTCCAGGAAGATCTGAATGTAAAGGATGGTCAGAATTATAAAAAATCTTATGCAACATGCATAATGAACTAATTGAATGATGGTGCCAGAGATTGATATCTAGATCAATCAAAAGATATTTTATAGACCGTAAGTTTCTGTCCAACAAATTAAGTTGAGAATCAGCAGCTGAAGACCAGACCAGAGAACAATACTCGAAACAAGGTAAAATGAAAGAATTAAAACACTTCTTCACAATAGATTGATCACCAAAAATCATGAAAGGCTTTCTCAATAAGCCAATTTTTCGTGCAATTGAAGAAGACACAGACCGAATGTGTCTCAAAAGTAAATTTGTTGTCGAGAACCACGCCTAAAATTTTAAAAGAGTTGTACAAAGTTAAAGAAACATTATCAATGCTGAGATACGGATGTTGGGGAGCCACGGTCCTTGACCTACTTACATTCATACTTTGTGTTTTGTTAGGATTCAACTTCGTACCCCATAATTTGCACCATGCACTAATTTTAGCTAGATCTGTATTAAAGGATTCAGCAACTCCAGATCTACATTCAGGAGATGGAATTGATGCAAACCACATGTCATGTGTATGTAGTATGAAAAGTAATGGGCCAAGAACACTACCCTGAGGGACACCAGATATCACATTCCTATACTCATTATGGTGCCAATCAACAACAACTCTTTGAGATCTATTACTTAAAAATTCAATCATGGTGCAAAGAAACGACCCACCCACTCTCAACTGTTTGAGTTTCAAAGCAAGGGCCTCATGATTAACACGGTCAAAGGCAGCACTAAAGTCAAGGCCAATCATGCGAACTTCCTGACCACAATCAAGGGATTTCTGTACAGCATTGGGGATTGTAAGAAGGGCATCACATGCTCCAAGGCCTTTACGAAAACAAAATTGTAAACTAGGGAACAGATGATTACCTTCAGCAAACCTATTAAGACATTTTGCCAAAAGACATTCAAAAACTTTAGATGATATGGGAGTTATGGAAATTGGGCGGTAATCAGTTGAACTTGAGCTACCACAAACAGTTTTACATAGAGGAGTAACATTACCAATTCTCCAACAAGTGCTAAAAGCCCCTCTTTTTGCTAACTTGCGCAAAATAATAGATAACTTTGGGGCTAAGAAATATGCAGCCTTTATAAAAAACAAAGGAAAAATACCATTTGGGTCTACACCTCCACAAGCATCAGGTCTTTCAACAGAGCTTTGATTTCATGAGATTGAAAAGCTAAACTAGTTAGTTTAACCTCAGGAAAACAGAAATGAGGAATTTCGAGTTTCTCATTACTCTGCTTGCTGTCAAACACATCAGCCAAAAGGGTTGCCTTTTCCTTTGGACAGTGATTGACAGAGCCAGCTGGTTTAAATAAAGGATTAACTGTTGCATTAACACCAAAGAGTGCAGATTTAAGGGTAGTCCACCATTTATGCTCCTGGGTTGTGCCCGAAAGGGTTTCTTTTTCAGTTGAAGCATAAACTCCCCGAGCAAGAGCTCTAAGCTGAGCCTAGTTATTCCAGATCAAATCTGATCTGTTACCCTTCCAAAGATGATAGGCCTCCTGCTTTTTCAAATAAGCACGTCTACAATCGTCATTGAACCATGGTTTGTGCTTCACTCAGTACCTTAGTACACTAGAAGGAATACGCCTATTAATGATGTTGACTAGATTGTCATTCAAAGGGACTACAGGATCAACACCACTATACAATGTGACCAATTCAAGGCCTAAAGATCATGCAAAATCCAATTCCATTCTGCTTGAGATTTCATATAAATCTTACATGAGTAAGATACATCAGGGACAGGCTGCTCAGCCTTCACTACTAATGAAATCAAGGCATGATCAGATGTCCCATCTGGAGAACCAACCTTACTTGTTATAATGCCAGGGGAGACCGGTGTATACGAGGTCCAAGCAATTACCAGACCTGTGAGTAGCTTCACTTATAATTTGCTCACAACCTGATTCAGAGGCAAAGTCTAAAGCTCTTAAGCCATGGCGATTGATAGGAGAAACAGAACTTAACCACTCCCTATGGTGAGCATTGAAATCACCAACAAACACAAAAGAGGCATCAATATCATTTTCTTTTATCTTAGCCATATTGGTTAGTAGACAATCGAAGATAGAATCATCCATGTCTGCGTTCCTGTAGATCAAACACAAATAGAAGTTGTTTTGCCTGCCACAAACTTTTATTACCTGAATCTCATGACATCCACCTTCATAGCAGGACTTATGAGGAGCAGGGTACTCAGTCCTAATATACACCGCCATTCCAATGGCCCTAGGGATGGCATCGTGTTTCAACATTATTGACTTCTTAAAACCAGTTATTAGGAGGTCAGATGAGTGCTTCATATTAGAAACCAAAGTTTCTGGGCACAAAAGAATATCATACTGTCTGGACGCAACTGTAAGGTCTTGAATATTTGCATGAAAACCACGAATATTGTAATACAGTAGAAGACATTGACGAAATTTAGGATGTACTGGTCCCGGATTTTGCTCAATGTCTCCAGAGAGCATAAGAATCAATGATAATAAAAAAGAGACATCATACTTAAAAACCAAATTAACAAGAATGATAACAAGAACAATATGTACAAAAATATAAATAAAGTGATTGATCAAACCCATAGACTATAGAAAAAAAGTCAGAAAAACTGGTCAACATGGAGGAGCCGATACACCATGCAAGGCTAAATACCCTCCAGGATAGCCACTTCAACTGAAGGGAGGACAGTAAGGGTGGTTTTGAAAAGTAAAAGAATCAGATAAGGAAAAGACAACCTCTTGGTAAACCACCAGGTATCCATGGCCTTTCTATTAAGCCTGCCCAACACACCATTTCAAATAAACAAGAGGAAGAAAAAAAATAAATAAAAAAGAAAGATAAAAAAAATATAAGATAGAATAGTGTGCCCGAGTGTAGTCTCAAGTAAGAGAACTCTAGCCCAAGACAGTGGAAGACCATGGGACAGTGGCTATGGTACTACCCAAGACTAGGGTTGTGAGGACTTGTCCTCTGTGCCCTATCACAGAAACCGCTTTGAATCACTATTGCTGTTTTAATGTTGCTGTTCCAGGAAAGTCTCCTTACGTCATGTATGCAAAGATCAGCTGGGGGAGGAAAAGGAGTACTATTACTCAAGGCACAAACAACCTGTTGATAACTTTGTGACGTAGTTCACGAACCTTCACTCTGATAATAAAGTCTTCTCCGTCCAGAGGCCTAAAAACTCCACACGTGACTAAGCAATTAATTTATGGTCTACCTTAGCTTTGTCAGTCTAAGGTCATCTACACTCTTAGGCTCTATTTCAAATATGTCTTAGTGACCCCAGTGAGATGCTAGACAGGCATTTACGCTAAAATAGACAAAGGCAATGGATAGGAGCAGTGATATATTTAAGTAAAGTTAAAAGGGGTTCTTCACCTTCAAGCACTAAGTTAAAAAAGCGTACACTTGCTTATACCAACTTACTTATACAGTGGGTTACTATCAACATCTCGTTTGCAACTAACCCCTACTTAAGTATAGATTGGTAGAATCTTCAAATAATGGGGTTAAAGATACCAATGTCTGCAATCTATTCTAATTTCTTTATTGCAGTAAAGAAGAGAATTAGAGTAACTCAATAATGATTTATTCAAATGGCAAAATTAATCAACGAAATGTTAACCACAATTTACAACACAAAACATTGAAATTAATAAACTGGATGAACATATGGGATTAACCCTCAAACGGAATAAATAAACTCAAAATCATATGGTAAATAACTTATGCAGTAGGCTACTGTGAGGTCTCAGCATGTGGTCAGTGACCTCAAGCAATTACCGACAAAATAAAACACAATTACACTAAATTCCATGCACGCCGCCCGAAAAATGTAATGCCAGAACGTTACCTAAACTTAACTTAGAGACAAACAGAAACTTACCTAAAGGACGAATGGCCATTAATTAAACTCAGAAAATTCTTGCTTCTTGATCCTGGGCACCCGTGTCCTGAAAATGGCGGTCTTAGGTTCTCACTTCACTAGGCCTACTGTACTGATTCAGCGAAGTCAATGGCCCCTTCCTACTCGCCCCTAGCCTTGATCAGAGGTTTCTGCGTAGCTGGCTGCTTCTCCTCAATATCTGTGACCTATCAAGGCATCAACTTGTCCTCGTCCTTTGTGGAATACGGATCCGTCAATGTACAAGGGGACAGGCTAGTGGGGGCACGAAGTTGACTCGGATGCAATTGACCAACCTGGCAGTAACGTGTCGTGACCTGGAACTTTGTGACTTCGAGTTCAGGTGGGCAGCGTCCAGCTTCCTTCACTCAACAACAGTGCATCTCGATGCTTAGGCCAGTGGTCATTAGATGCCATCTCTAATTTAGGACAGGCTTGAAGCACTTGTGGTTTGTTAGTTTTAAGCAATACGCATATTTAGATTACAAGGGGAAATCTTGCAACTCCAGGGGACAAAGATAATCCTAACTCTAAACATCTGATATACTAAATAAAAAACGAAACTAAAAGGTAACTAGAAAGTCGGGCTTACGTGTGTGGACAAATGGGTATTACTGTACTTATCGTCAGGGTAACCTTTCCTAAAAATTGAGTGTCATATCTATAAAATTCCTTCCGTTAAAAGCTACATAGATTGTTCCGAGTTCCGATATTAGTCTTCTTCGAGTTTCATTTATGTTTCAATGCTATCAAATATTCATGAAAAACGCCATGAGTTATACGGACTTAGGAAACATTCTTCTCATGAAACCATTGAGAGAGAGAGAGAGAGAAAGAGAGAGAGAGAGAGAGAGAGAGAGAGAGAGAGAGAGAGAGAGATTATTGCAGTTAATATAGTAATTGACAGCTATATACATTCATGTCTATAAAAAGAAATTTTCATTTGATATTGCAATATTTCTAATAAGAATTATTGTATTATGCTTCCAAAAACTCATTGGTATTTTTAAAATGCTAGATTGACTGCTAAAGACTTTCATCGGCCTTTAGATATTCATAGATCATAACATTTTGTAATACATAAGGATACTTTATTGTAAAATATTTCCCAAGTCAAGATTGAAGGGAATGTGCCCTCTCACTCTTAGATCGTGAACCACTTGCCCTTCATTCATCAAATTTTTTACATGCCCTTTTCAGTGAGCTTTGCCACCTCACCGCCTGTATTAATGGCCAAGAACGGTTAGCATTAACATTTAAACTGAGATTTCAAATAAATACAGTAAAATTTTTGCTGTGTTGCTAATTCAATCTTTATTGCAAGAGCTTTAATTCGCTTGATAATTACCGAGGCCCTATGGCAAAATTGGAAATAGTTATCACCGACTATAGATAAAGGGATTATTTTGTTGAATTTAAATGCTGGTCCACGTAATGGGTGATTTTCGAAAAAAGAAAAACTGATTAGTGAATGTTTTGGAGGATTTGTTAGTAAGAATCCTTACACCAACATTTGCCGTGCTTGAAGTTATACTACTAGTTACTGGGAGGTATTCATAAAAATAAAGGATATCCTTGTAAGCATAAGGTAGAAGTACAAGGTAATTCTCTGAAGCAAAAGGTAGAAGTATAAGCAAATCTTTCTTTCCATATTCATAATGATTACCTTTTACTTGCGAGGATATCCTCCAAGCAGAAGTAAAAGGTTGACTTTCTGACGGAAATCAAACGTATTTTATGTTGTAAAAAAAAAAAAAAAAAAAAAAAAAAAAAAAACTTCATCAAAAGGTGTTATTTGAGTTAATTTTTTTTTTAGTTTAAAGTCAAAACTGTTATTTGAGTTAAGTTTTTTTTTAGTTTAAACAGAAAAAAATTTTATTTGAGTTAAGTTTTTTTTAGTTTAAACAGAAAAAAAAAAAAAAAACTGTTATTTGAGTTAAATTTTTCTTAGTTTAAACAGAAAATGTCATTTCATTTTCCAAAAATGTGACTTCATTAATTTCATAAATAGCGATTTTGGTTAAGAAATGCCTTGTAAGTTGTAACATTATTTTTAATTATTAAAGTTGTATATTACAATGCTCAAGTTCCTGATTTCCTGTCCCTGTTGGCGAAGAGCTAGTTCATCACGATTGTTGTCATCACGATTGTTGTCATGGTTTTCTTCATCTTCTTCTGGTATCTCTTCAGCTGGCTCGAAGTCAGGATCACCTAACGTTTTTGCAATGTTATGGAGCACGACACAAGTAACGATTATTTTCGGTACATTTACCAACTTCACGCGACAAACGTATTGTAAGATAGGAAATCGACGTTTCAGTTGGCCAAAGCATCGTTCAGTTATTACTCTCTCTTTTTTGAAAAGCTTGTTATATTTTACCTCAGCATGGGATGTAGGATTTTGATATGGAGTCATGAGACATGGCTCTATCCCATATCCGTCATCACCAAGTAGGACAGCATTAGCTTTAGTTCTTAATTGTAAACACACTTGCGAATTTCTCCATATCCTTGAGTCGTGCACGGATCCAGGCTAACTAACATCAACACTAGTGAACATTTATTTGGCATCACAAGTGGCTTGAACATTCAGAGTAGACTTGCCTTTTCGATTAATGTACTCATCTCCATGCAGCTTTGGTTTCAGTATCCCCACGTGCGTACAATCTATGACACCAATAGCTGTCGGAAACTTATACTTCCTTTGCCATAACTGTTTTGCCTCTACTATTTCTCTGTAGGTAGTTGGAAACTTTATCCATTCATTCGCATGAGCAATTATGCTATCAATTACTGTATTCACAGTCCGTGATACCGTTGCTTGGCTAACACCAAGTTCTTGACCGATACCTTTTTGATAGCCAGGATCTCTGAGGTAACGCAAACATATCTTCATTTTATGGAAAGATGACAAGGCGCCTCCCCGAGTTTCTTCATTGGTGCCTAAAAA
>NC_090732.1:85290041-85447541 GCF_036898095.1 Palaemon carinicauda | reverse complement strand
ATTTTTTCTTTTATTATTATTATTTTCAAGACGAGAATTTCTTTGGTATTTATCTTGTGCTTCACGTCTAGTTGCCATTCTGTTTGTATTAGTGTTCCTTCTTAAATTCATCTGCTCTCTGTCTTCTGCTTCACGTCAAGCTGCCATTTTGCTTGCATTGGTGTTTCTTTTAAAATTCCTTTGCTCTTCATCTTCGGCTTCTCGTCCAGCTGGCATTCTGCTTGTATTAGTGTTCCTTCTCAAATTTGTCTGCACTTTGTCTTCTGCCTCACATCTAGCTGCCATTCTGTTTGCATTATTGTTCCTTCTTAAATCCATCTGTTCTTCATTTTCTGCTTTATGGCTTGCTGCCATTCTACTTGAATGAGTTTTTCTTTGCTCTTCATCCTTTGTCTCACGTCTAGCTGACATGCTTCTTGCATTTTTTCCGTCCGTATATTCCTCTGCTCTTATGTTTCCTGCTATATTTTTCTTTTCACTGAATTTGGTTTATCGAATTTACTGAATGAGAATATCTTGTTGTGTGGCATCATTTTGAAGAAAATTGAAAAACAATATAAAAATCACATAAGACTCAACCATTAAATAATCTGTAGAATCTCTTTTTGGGTGGCATCATTCTGATTACATTGGTGTTCCTTCTTAAAATTCTCTGCTCTTCATCATCGGCTTCACGTCTAGCTGCCATTCTGCTTGTGTTAGTGTTCCTTCTCAAATTCATCTGTTCTTCGTCTTCTGTCTCACATTTAGCTGCCATTATGCTTACACTAGTGTGCCTTCTTAAAACCATCTGCTCTTCATGTTCTATTTCCCAGTTCATTGTCTACCAAGATCACCCCCAAATAATAGAAATAAAGAAACAGAGTCTCCAAAAAGAAAATTTACAAAGGTGGTTGTTCGTTTTAGAACCTATAATAGTGTCTGAACTATTTACACCTGCCCTAACCAGAATGTGTTTCTTTGAAATTGCTTTCTCGATCCTTCCCAACACTGGCATATATGATAAAGAGAGTATTAAGAGCATCCACGTGGTCTCAGTTCACTGTTGTTTTCTTTACCAAGCCTTAAATTTCATATCCGATTATACCCTACATATCAATCTGTCGAAGTAAAAAATCAGCAATTGTAAACTTTGTAGTTATATTCATTTATAAAGTCATATAAAATGAGATAATTTTCTCGTTTATTGGGGAGTTAAACATCCTAGTTATTGTTATTATTATTATTATCATATATGTATGTATGTGTAATATGTATATATATATATATATATATATATATATATATATATATATATATATATATATATATATATATATATATATATATATATATATGTGTGTGTGTGTGTGTGTGTGTGTGTGTGTGTGTGCGTGTAATTTCAAAATTTACCCTTTATGTGTAGTTCAATATCCAAATTAAGAAGCTTGAATGATGATTGTATTTTTAATACTGTATTGACATTGTACATAAACAATATGTAAGTTCATAAAACATGTTTTTATTAAGTGATTTTGTTTGTGATAAGTTAATATTGGAAATGTTATAAGTTATATTTGTTATTGTCAGTATTTGTACCAACTGTAAATATTAAATAAATTATGTATTAAACCCCCTCCTTTATATAAAAATTCCCTTTCAGAGACATAAAAGCTTGTGTACTACACAATATGAAGCCTATAGAGTGTAATTAAACACATTTTATTTATAAGAGAGATAAATATTATAAAGGAATTGGTTATCACATGAATGACAACAAGAGAAAGGAAAATGTCACCAGAAGAGTTTCATTGGATTTATAGAAGTTGGGACATACAGATAAGTTCTATTGCATCAAGAAGTGAAAGTTCATAGAGGCTGGAAAGAAGGGAAATGACAAAGGAAATGAGATGGAAGTTTAAGATGTAGGTGCATTTGCTAGGACTTATGTAATGCCTACAGTACACCGTGTTAGGAGGCCTAGCAACACTAACCTCCCATGGAGGTCATTAGTCTAAATGCTCGTTATTCATATATTGAATGATGTATTGGTTTTATTGTATAGTTCTAAGATTTTCATGAATAAAAAAATTTGACATTTCCCCCAATTTCCACCCACACAAGGTAATTTAGATTTTATTTTTAAAGTATTTTAACAATCGCATTGTTTACTAATTTAATTGTTTTTAGTGTTTAAAGCATAGCCTCTGTAAGAAGAGCAATTTTTTTTGTGTTAATTTAATATTTATGCTTTAAAAATTATGTATTTATTTCTTATTAAACCTAATTACCTCAATATTATTCAGTACAATATAGCCTCAGTTATATTTTAATTACTGTATCTTCATATTGTGTACAATATACCTCATTTGTTTAAATTCGAAAAGGTAAAGGAAACCTAGTCGATTCTTAGTTAATGAACTTAATTATGAGGACTAATTTAGGAAAGAAAAAAAAATTAATTTTTCCAAACCTGCCAAAATTTACCTATCATACAGGACTTTAATACAAATCATACTGTTTAATACTCTCATGTATGAATACAATCATACATCGAATAATAATCTCAATGATAATACAGTACCTGAAATTAATTAAAATATGATATCACCTTGCCCATAATAAGTCGAGTTGATGGTGTAATTGGAAGGTGGTAAAGGAGGTGAAGAGGAGGGATGTCTATAAGAAGGGTTCCTCTTTCGTAATCGCACATAGTATATATTTTCTTGAATTAGCCGCTTTTAATAATGGTCTTAAGACCCAAGGTAACTTATTTCAAGAGATATCACTGAAAAATAATGAAATAATCAGAACATTTACTGTGTTTTTTTGCTCATGTGAGCACAGCGAGAGGTAAAGCTAGGCTTAGAGGATGGAACGTGGGATGCGTTTCATTGGGCATGTATTCCCATTGTTTTGTGAGCAGGCAACGTATCATGAGTCTTACTAGTTCCAAAAAGGTTATTACTAACACTGGTATGTTGGTCCTGAGCCAAGTCTTCATTCCCAACAGAGGTTTTTCTCTTGAATTTTGTGTTTGAGAACTGATTTGTTGAAGAAGGAAGATGTGCCTGTACCAAGCCTTGATTGTACAGTAATGCCTCACAGCATAAAATTAATTAGTTCTTATTTTTCTTTTGCCTTTTTCTAATTTTGTGGATTTTCTACTTCACGTTATGTATTTTCTAAATTTAATTATGTATTTTCTTCATCACTGCCACTTTTCTTTCGTTTTTTTATCTTGCGTTTGGTCTGCTTGTACCGAAGGCCTCTTTTTAGAAATATTGTCCCAAGAAGCTTCTTTCTGCCTGCCAGCCATATAGGCCATATATCTTCGCGATCACACTTAACCGCATGCCAGACTCGTATATCTTGATTATTTCCATCTTCGTCTCCATAGAAAGCATCATCCTCTTCTTTCCCTGGACATCAGCAACTTTCTTGGGACCTATGGCTAATAAACTAATACAATATCACAAAATACATTACAATAATTATGAAAGTGAAATCACAAGCTCTAAGTCAACGTGTACGATACTGCTGCCGAAACAAAAAGAAATAGGAATGCCAATGCATAGATGCATGATGGGTTACAGTACAGTAGATGCTGACAAATAGGAGAGCAGGATCTTATGGTGGTAACTAGCAATTGAATAGGGAGATAACCAATGGGAGCACATGAGGATGGTGGTGAGTTTATGTGCTGGCGACGCACAAATTTTAAAATCAGTGTTGGACACGGTCAGGCTCTTGTACCCTACCTCCTTTCATTGTCCGAAACATTTTTCATGATGTGAGTCGAAAAATTCTTTGCATCTCGTTTCGCAGAGTGAAAATTTCGTAAGCAGATTCTTTCGTGTCGAGAGGTATGACTGTACTATAAAGAGTATCAAAATTTTCTTTTATTTCAACTCATAAAACCTGGCATCTAATGCAGTAGTTAAGCAGAAAGAGCTTTATGTAACAGTAGAAGGATACTGACACTGTATATAAAATGTAGTTTTTTTCTGATTACATGCACAACATTACTTTTGTATTCAAATGAACAATTGACTTTAGCAGGGATGTTGATATAATTGGCAATTGAATAAGAGAAATCTTTCAGGTATTGATTATGCTTCAACTCACTTCTAAATCATGAATCATGAAGACTAAAATTGTGCTGTTTGAGGTAAGTTTGTCATTCTCCTCAGATGTCAGTGCAAATAACGGATTTTGAGCAAAGTGAAAAATCTATTTTTGGGTGAGATAGCCATGTCGTCCTGATGGAAGGTTCCTTTAGGTAGCCTTCCTAAGGGATTTTTGCTACAGTGATACTCCCAGAGAAATAAACTAAAGGTCTCTAGGATTCTAACTCCTGGCGCGATTATCCATAAGAAAATTTAAGCACATCGCATAATATCAGGGGACGTATTTTTTAAATACGACACATAGCAATTTTCACCCCAAATAGATTTAACTCTTTGAGGGGGAAGAGTGGCGAAAGAAGGGGGTGCTGATCTAGGTACCCGGTGGACCTCCTATCCGCACTACTACCGGATGCCATTCCTTTACTTGTGTTTAAGCAGAAATAGCTGCAGATAGAGTAGTTTCGGGTGGGGTCAGCAAAAAGGGTGGGTCCATCAGGACGACATGGCTATCTCACCCGAAAATAGATTTTCCACTTTGCTCAAAGTCCGTTTTTTGGGCTCGGCCATGTCATCCTGATGGAAGCTTACCAGAGAATTAACTTGACAGAACTATATCTGTGGGTTTGTATAAGTGCCTTTTATCTTGAATGTGGTCCTTATCTGGTCTCTTAGACCTGTATATGACATTACCGTTATCTGTCATTTCCACTAAGCTTGGAACTGGCTTAGGGCTTCCTGCCCCCTGCAGGGAAAGTGTCGACATCTACAATAAGGATTCAAGGCTTGATTTTCCGTAGGGATGGAAGGTAACACTTTAGAGATTACCTTTCACATACTTTGGAAATCTGTATTCTGATTTCAAGTTGGGCCCTTCTAAGGTTTAATTAAAACTCTAGTACGCTTTATTCGTCTGTAACTGAGATAGCAGCAATAAGACGCAAATATGTTTAGTATTTCTACCTTGCAACTAGATTATCAAATGTAGTTACAATAGGGTATGAATCTGATCCAGCATTGAAAACACATCAGGGTCCATATTTTCTCGTATCCCAAAAATATGTAATTTCATCGAAATGATGCCACTCAATGGAGATGTGAAACCAAATCTGACTGACTTGTATAGATTTTGGAAATGCACTGGTGTTATTGGTCAGATATGCACCTATATGGAACAGTGTGTTAATCATCGTTGTGATTTGCACTCGAGGGTAAATGTACCCCTGCACCCGATGCACTGGAAAATCCCAAAGCAGTTCACTGCTCATCGCAGCGCTAGACGACGGGTTTTTTAACACTACCCTCCGCCATCGTGATCTGCGGGTGTACTGTCAGGATTCACTCTGCGAATAAGGTAGGTGAGCTTTGCTTTCAGTTGTCTTAGGAGAAGGTTTTGATCCTGAGGATTTCGCCTCTGACGAGCTGTCCTCCCTTGAAGTCTGAGGTTCTTCGAAGATAGACCTTAAGACACTCTACTAGGCAAAGAGTACCAGTGAAAGAATGTTGTGACGGCTAGGCTGACAGTAAAGGACAGACAGAGGGGGGGGGGTTCTTATACTTCACAGGGGAGAAAGGTGGCGGCAGGTATGCCGCCTACCTTCGACCGTGAACTAAGGAAGCACGGCTTTCTTTTGCCAATGACGTCATGGGCGGCAGAGTAACAAAGATTCCCCTGCCGGCGACATCGTCGGCTGCAAGACAGGGCACCCTGAATTGCCGTCTAACCCCAAAGCCGGAGTACTCGGCGGCAATGGGGAGAGCCGGTGGTTACCGCCTGTAATGGCGGCGGCTCAGGGAGGGAGGAAGGGTTTAGCCTCTTTTCTCTAAAAGAGGATATAAATCGAACCTTATCCATGAATTCTAGGGGATGTTCCCCATCCGAATTGATAAGGAATGATAGGGCGAGGTTAAACATGGGGAATTACTTTACTAACGTATACATATACGAGTTAGGCTAGCCTAACTTCGGTAGGAACCACGGTCATGGCTGTTACCGCCAGGGGCCCCACCGTATAGGAAAGTAAAGTTACATATTAGGAAGAGGAATAATAATCTAGTTGTAAGCACAATCTTCACTTGCATAATTTGCCTAACTAGCTAATATTATAGCTGAATACCGGGAAAGTCGCCCTACTAGCTAAATAAAATGCAATAATAATGGCGACAGCAGTCGTAAAAATGGCCGTCTCCGGACGTGGCAATGCTACACCTAACACACTTAAATTATTGAAATTTAACTGTGAGATGGGAGCCAAAATTTATACATAGGAAAGAATTAATACTCAACTTTCCAAAGAATGAAGATGCCAGAGATTGCATGATTAATATTCTAATAACTTGCGATAACACCAGGATAACATTGGGAAACACTTAGTCATATCAGCTACAAGTAAAGGAAAGGCAGCCGGTAGTAGTGCGGATAGGAGGTCCATTGGGTACCTAGATCGGCACCCCCTTCTTTCGCCACTCTTCCCCCTCAAAGAGTTAAATCTATTCGGGGTGAAGATTGCTATGTGTCGTATTAAAAAAATACGTCCCCTGATATTATGCGATGTCCTTAAATTTTCTTATGGATACTCGCACCAGGAGTTAGAATCCTGGATACCTTTAGTTTATTTCTCTGGGAGTATCATTGTAGCAAATATCCCTTAGAAAGGCTACCGAAAGGAACCTTCCATTAGGACGACATGGCCGAGCCAAAAAACCGAATTTTGAGTGAAGCGAAAAATCTATTTTTGGGTGAAAGAGCCATGTCGTCCTGATGGAAGCTATTAATGAAGGAACTTCCATCAGGACGACATGGCTCTTTCACCCAAAAATAGATTTTTCGCTTCGCTCAAAATCCGTTTTTTGGGCTTAGGCCATGTCGTGCTGATGGAAGTTCCTTCATTAGTAGCTTCCTAAGTTATATGTGACTACAGTGATATATCCCAGAGAATTTACCGAAGGTACCCAGAATTCTAACTCCTGGAGCGAGTATCCCTTAAATTTCTTCAAGGGATATGGCGTAAGGACGTATCTTGACGCATCTCATAGCTATTTACACCCCAAATAGCCATTCACTTCGAGAGGGAAAGTGGCAAGAAAAATAGGAGAGTTGTTAAAGAGGTAAAACTACTTGATTCTCCTAACGTACTGTAAATAGTTCGGCCAATCGCCACCGTACGGCGCCACCAAACCATTCTCCGTAGCTTTGTAAGTATTACAGATACAGCAACAAAAGGGAGGGATTAACATCCTTTTACCAAAGGAGGGTGGGTCCATCAGGACGACATGGCTCTTTCACCCAAAAATTGATTTTTCGCTTCGCTCAAAATCCGTTTTTGGGGCTTAGGCCATGTCGTGCTGATGGAAGTTTACCAGAGCATTAATGTATCTGGATTTAATAGTGCCGTTATCTCGAATTGACTATTTCCTAATTGGTCATAAAGACCAGAGACACTTGATGTTCCCGTAATACATCAACCAACTGAGCATACCATATGCCAGCTCTTCCTGCCCCCTACAGGGAAAAGTCTGTATAGACTCTAGGAAAAAACCCGAGATTGTGAGTTCAAGGAACAATAAGCAAGCAGAAAGTATATAGTGTCGTATATACGTAAAGCGTAGTTTGTACTAGAGTTCTGAATAGAGTACTGTACCTCCCAGGTCTGGATCAGGCAGACGAGTTTATGTTCACGTAGGAAACATAAAACAGTAAAAAAACATAGCACAACCAAACTTACCTGTTTGCATGGTAAGGGAGACTTTGTCCTACAAGGTCCATAAGAGGATCAAGGATACTCTGCATATAATCTAATAATCTTAAGGCGAGAGAGACGCAAAGATTCCTTCTATAGTTTATTTACAAGAAACACAGAAGTTATGATTAAATAATATATTTATGCTAGACATAGACATAACAAGCATAACAGTAATAACAAAATAGATAAGTTTCATCTGAAAGAGAAACGTTGCCACTCCATGAAATTAGGAAATTTCAATATATATGTTATTACTAAAAGACATTATGCATAAACATGCTGACACTCATGTCAAAATATTATGCTTAAGGTCACTTAACTATGGAAGACAGTTTATAATGTTCATATCAACACTAAAATATCATGATATACCTAAGTCTATCATGCACACCCTTCACTAACAGTCCCAATTAGTGCACTGTCCTTCGCAGTAATCAAACTACAGGCTTTATTACACTGCCTGCAGCCACCACATGGAATTTGATTTCTTGTAATTGCTTCGCATAGTGCTTAAAAAATATTCTGGAAGACTTCCAACCAGTATAAGCACGCAGGTTATCAAACAACATAGTCTTAAAGAAGTTTAGAGACGAGGCAACCTTTCTCGGATCATGACCTGCGGGTGTACTATCAGGATCCGCTCTGCGAATAAAGTAAGTGATTTTCGCCCTTATCTGTTTCAAGGGTAACGTCGAACCAGAAGTTTCCCCCCTAAAAAGCTGACCTCCCTTAAAGTCTGAAGTTCTACGAAGATAGACCTTTAGGCATTCCACTGGGCAGAGGGATGCTTCTTCCTTCAGAGGGCAGATTCTCCAGGGACCCCCATCTCTTAGTGGGTAGCTCATTCTTGGCAAGAAACGTCGGATCCGGAAAGAGATTCAGTTCTCCATTCGGTGTAAACTGAATGTGGCCATCATCCCTCGAGAGGGCCACTATTTCACTAACTCTGGCTAGTGCAAATGAAAATATCACTTTCTGAGTCAAGTCTTTCAGCGAGCAATCTTCATTGTTCAAGGTCGAGGCCAGATGAAGAACCTTATCCAAAGACTATGAAATAGGCTTTGGAGGGGCTGCAGGCCGAAGTTTTGTGCAGGCTTTCGGAATCTTGTTGAAGATTTCGCTTGAAAAATCCACTTGGAAGGCATATAGAATCGGTCTAGCTAAGGCAGATTTACACGTCGTGATCGTATTAGCCGCTAGCCCTTGTCCGTGAAGATGGATGAAAAAGGACAAGCAGAAATCCGTAGAAATCTCTTGAGGTTTCTTCGCCTTAACAAAGGCCACCCATTTCTTCCAGGAAGATTCGTATTGTCTTCTTGTTGACTTTGACTTATATTCTTCTAAGAAATTAATACTGTCTTCAGAAATCCCAAACCTTTTCTTGACCGCTAAGGCGAGAAAATCATGAGATGAAGGTTCTGGGTTTTCTCTGATGAAGCGTAGACAGTCGAATTCTGTACTAGCTGAGTCAGAACTGGTTCCGGCAACGGGATCAGCTTCAGGCGTAGTTCTGTTATCAATGGAAACCAGACACTGCCTGGCCACTTTGGGCCACTATCGCTGCCCTCCCCCGAAAGGATCTCAATTTGTCGAGGGCTTTCAACAGTAGGTTGGTTGGTGGGAACAGGTAAATCCTGGACCATCTGTTCCAATCTAGGGACATCGCGTCCGTCGCTTCCGCTAAAGGATCCTCGTACGGGGCTACGTACCGGGCCATTTTCTTGTTGTCGCTCGTTGCGAAGAGATCTACCTGCAATCCTGGGACTTTGCTCAATATGAAGGAGAATGATCCTGCGTCTAGGGACCATTCAGACTCTATCGGGTTGAACCTGGATAGAGCGCCCGCCGTCACATTGCGGAATCCTTGAAGGTGGACTGCTGATAAGTGCCATTTCATCTTCTTGGACAGATGAAAGATGGCTATTATCACCTGATTCAACTGAGGCGATCTCAAACCTTGTCGATTTATGCATCTCATAACCACTTCGCTGTCTAGGACCAGACGAACGTGGATTGAGCGGCGAAGTTACATTTTCTTCAGGGAAAGAAACACTGCCATGGCTTCCAGATAGTTGATGTGGAAGGTTTTGAAGAGGGGAGACCAAGTTCCTTGCACTTTCCGAAGATGAGAATGACCCCCCCATCCTTCCTTTGAAGCATCCGTGTGGACGGTGACTGCAGGAGGAGGTGATTGCAAGGATACTTTTCTTCTTAAGTTCTTTGCTTCCGACCATGGCTTGAGAATCGATCGCAGACGATTTAGTAACGGTCTTAGTAGATCTCTTCGATTGTTGTAAGCGTATTTTCTCCAGATCCCTGATGCATCTTTTAATTGTGCTCTCAAAAGTGGGTCCGTCAAAGAGGCAAACTGGAGAGACCCCAACACTCTCTCCTGTTGTCTTCTTGAAATCCTTCGTGATTGAAGCAGACTTTTGACGGCCCCTGCTATCTCCTTTCTCTTTGCATTTGGCAAGGAGAGGCAATATGACTGTAAGTCCCAGTGAATTCCCAGCCACTGGAACTTCTGAGCTGGAGACAGCCGAGACTTCTTCAGGTTTATCCTGAATCCTAGGTACTCTAGGAATTGGATCACTTTTCTGGAGGCTTGCATGCATTCTTCTTTGGATGCTGCCCACACCAGCCAGTCGTCCAGGTAGGCCATCACCTGAACACCTTTGAGGCATAGTTGTCGAACAACTGCGTTCGCAAGCTTTGTGAATATTCTTGGTGCAATATTCAGACTGAAGGGCATGGCTCTGAAAACGTACTTTCTTTTCTGGAGCTTGAACCCTAGGTAGGGGGAAACCTAACGGTTGATTGGCACATGCCAGTACGCATCCGTCATGTCTATGGAGACTGTATATGCCCTTTTGGGCAGAAGGGTCCTTATGTGCTGAAGTGTCAGCATTCTGAACTTGTAGTTCACAATGAACTTGTTGAGTGGTGATAAGTCCAGAATGACTCTGAGCTTTTCCGAATCCTTCTTCGGAACACAGAATAACCTTCCTTGGAATTTGATGGACTTTGCTTTCCTTATGACTCTCTTGTCCAGTAGTTCTTGAACGTATTCTTCCAGAACTGGGGTTGAAGGTTGGAAGAATTGAGGAAAGCATGGTGGAGTTGAGTTCCAACCCCACCCCAGTCCCATCTTGATCAGGCTGTGGGACCAAGGATCGAAGGTCCACAGATCCTGAAAGTGTAGAAGTCTCCCTCCTACCGGCAGCATCTCACTTTGAGTGCTGGTTGGAGGACTTTCCTCCTTGGCCACGACCACCTTTGTTGCCTCTTCCTCTGAAGGGGCGTCTAGAGGAGCCCCGAAAGGAGCCTCTAGACTTCGGCTTAGAAGAAGCCGACTGCCTTTCGTAAGCTCGGGTGAAGACTGGTGACTGAGTCGCCAGTGTTTGGGGCACTAGTTGAAAGGTAGTGGTGGGTTGTGCCACCGTCTGGGACACCGTGGCCACGGGAAGCTGTTGCTGTCTTGGCCAAGAGGGCAAGCGAGGCCGCTTTGACTTGTTCTTCGGCTGGGGACCCCCATCAGCGGAAGATTTTCTCTTGGATGACAAGCCCCATTTAGAGAGGAGATTCCTATTCTCCAAAGCAGCCTTGTCTACGACCTCCTTGACCACATCACTAGGAAAGAGATCTTTTCCCCAGATATTAGAAGCTATCAGCTTCCTAGGTTTGTGTTTTATGGAAGCGGAAGCAAACACGAACTCCCTACAAGCCGTCCTGGCTCTGATAAAGTTGTATAGGTCCTTAGGTACTGTAGCCAAGTGAGCCTTGGCAAAGACCATATACATATCTGGGGTATCAGGAATGCTAGCCATCATTTCTAGCCCTGTTTGTAGAGACATGGACGCCGCCAAGCGTTCCTTCGTCTCGTGTTCTCTCTAAGGGGGGAAACTCTGACAGCTTTGGGAGGTCCTCGTTGAACTGACGTCCAGCGATATCGGCCTCCAGCTTCCCGACTGAGAAGGTAACATGAACGTCCGTCCAGTCTTTGTCATCTGAAGGGAAAGCAAGGGAGAAAGGCTTGCTCTCTTCTAGCGTGGGGCAGGGTTTTCCTGCCCTTACGGCCTTCAGGGCTGCTTTAAACCCTTTATCCATAAAGGGAAAAGCACGTTGAGGGTCAGCAATAAACGACGGATGTTTCTGGCTTAAAGCCGGCACCTTTGAGCTAGTGAATGCCCTCTCTTTTAATTTCGCTGAAAGCATAGCTTGTGCTTTAGCGAGCTCAAGGACAATTACTTCCTTGGGCTCCGTCTCTTCTTTTGATGCCGGTTCAGTTCTGAGCCGGACATAACAATCCGGGTAGGACGCTCTGCTGGGCCAGAACTCGACTTCCTCTACTGGTACGGTACCCAGTTTCTCCGAGAGGAAAATCTTGCCTGCTGACATAGGCATGTGCTCCTCATACCTCCACGGGTTAACGTCGGAGAACACAGGAAGGTCCTTAACATTTAGTTTCTTCGGGGCTAAACGCGAGAAAACTAGCTGTTCAATTTCTGACCTGAAAGTAGTCTCTTTCTCGGTAGACCTCTTCTGTAAGTCATATACCATAGACATCAGAGATTGCAGAGTGGTCGTAATTGCCTCCAAATGAGGCGGTTGCGAAGAGGTTGAGGGTGCTGGTTCAGCCGCAGCCGCTGAAAAGACCGACACCGCTTCAGCATTCTCAACCTCACTAGTAGGAGGAACAACTGCCTCCTGTTCCGACTCTTCCACGGGGAGATTCTTCTCGGTCTCCTCGGAAACGGCAGACATATTGTCATCCAGGTGGATACTTTCCAAAGTATCCGCAACGTCAGGTTCTCCAGGCTTCTGAACCTAAATCTGCACCAAGGGGATTGAAGGCTTAGTCTGGGGAATGATGGAATCATCATGAGCTCCGGGGAAGAGACAGTCCCTCATCCTAACATTAGGAAGGTATGGGCCCGAGGTATTCTTCTGAAAACCTCTTACCCATTTACGCAGCGTAGCCCTAGCTGCATCCCTAGACTCCGCAGACTTTTGATCATCAAAAGCCTCCTTTACCAACTTGTCACACACAGTACATACCTCTGGGTCCCAGTACTTGAGGGCCCCTTTGGTGACAGAACAGCGGGCGTGAGACCTACACACGCCATGTCCGTAGAAGTCCTTGCTGCGGACCCTACAAAAGTTGTTCCCGCACTCGGGATGCTCCTCCTGTAAAGAAAAGAAAAGCAAATGAGTTTTCTGTGAAATCTTCAGATTTCAACATAATATAATTTATTATATTTAGCTTGGATAGGGTAAGCTATAGAGTAGGAAAGACACCCACATGTGTTTCCCGTCCAGCCATTTGCTATGACCTCCTTCCATATTGAACCAGGAAATTCACAAAGAATTAAATAACAGAGGGAATATCCAAGATATATAGTGTCTTCTTGACACATCCTCTTATAATGTTCAATATAGTGGATAAGTTTAATGAACATAACCATTAATATAAAAGAGAATCAACTCTCTATGTGATGGTCTCACAAATGGCTGCTCAAGAACCACTTGCAGGTTGGAAAAATTACTATATTTTTCTGGATACAGCAGTTGCCGGTGGCAGTATGCCGCCAGCATTGCCGGCCCCGCCGACACTGCCGGCCCTGCCGGCCCTGCCGGCCCTGCCGACACTGCCGGCCCCGCCGACAGTGCCGGCCCCGCCGATACTGCCGGCCCCACCGACACCGCCGGCCCTGCCTACACTGCTGATCCCGCCGACACTGCCGGCCCCGCTGACATTGCCGGCCCCGCCGACACTGTCGGCATGTAGGGCCAGTCGGCATATGCCGGGCCCGCCGGTAACTGCCGGCTAATAAAAGATGGATTTAGTGTCGGTCTTGCCGACACTGTCGGCATGTTGGGCTAGTCAGCATATGCCAGCAGGCCGGTATCTGCTGGGCCTGCCGGCAACTGCCGGCTATTAAATATAAAGTTATGGATGGAAGGCATAGGCCAGCTGCCGACAAGCTACTCAGTTGCCGGCAGACAGGCCTACAAAAACTCACCAACGGCCATCGATCAACGATGTCCAAGGTAAGGGATTACAGCGAACTGTTAGCCTAACCATCTAAAATTGTCAGCAGAATCAACTGCCGACTGTAGCCCATGATAGACAGTAAAAGGGAAAGAGAAGGATAGAAGACGGCAAAGGATCATGTATGTCGTCCACATCCTGAAAGAGTGTGCCAGTGGAAGAGGGAAATAAATTCGGGCTTCCTCTCAATCATATCCCATCTTAAGGCATATGGAAGGTAGTCCAAGGGAGGACTCTAAGGTACACTCAAAGATATGAGGTTATCTGTCAGTGACCTAACTAGTCGCAGACAGAAAAACTCATGCCAGGTCTACAGACATCCACAGGAGCCTATGTAGAACCACGGCCATAAGGGTGTTGGATCACTCAACATGAAAGAGATAGCGGGGAAGGGGTGAATAGTCCATAAGTAAAGTAATACCCTAAGGCATTACCTAACCTGAAGGATTCTGTCCTCATAGTAACCTCAAATAGGGGAAGTCAATTCCCCAGGTTGGGTTAGGCAATGAGAGAACGTCCGAAAACGAACTCAAGAGAACAGAATCTTGTACCAGGGATCAAAACATGGAAGAAACCTATCTTCCCGTTAAGAACCCCTAATACAGGACTGTCTGCTAGACCCATAAAGAGGTAATTGTAAAACAATAACCTCTACAAGATCTAGGGAGGCTAGCCTCCTGAGCAGCAACTAGCCCTACTGGAATACCGACAAGTTACTCAGTTGCCGGTATAAATCCAGGTAGCCAGATGCCTAACACAGACTTACTCTGATGTCCCGTCCCCAACTCCAAACTCAATGCTGACAAGCTACTCAGTTGTCAGCTCAGAGAAAAGGAGAGGGAAACGAAACGCCCCAGAAAATTTACCCAATCACAGGTTACGGTAAATTAACTGAGGATAGCCTAGGCTAATCAGAGGGAAAGGGAATTACTCTTAATTCTCATTGAGAAAATATTGACTTAAAGGGGTAAATGAGATATCTATCTCCCCCCAAAAGACAATATAAGAGTAATGGGGGCATATAACGGATTTTGAGCGAAGCGAAAAATCTATTTTTGGGTGAGATAGCCATGGCGTCCTGATGGAAGGTTCCTGTTTGGTAGCTTCCTTGGGTATAAGACTACTAAGATATTCCCAGAGAATTTAACCACAGGTTATCACAGAATTCTAACTTCTGGAGCGAGTATCTCAAAGGTTTCCCTTTAAGACATCGTAATACAACAGGGGACACGCATGTCTGGTCGTGCCACATAGCTATCTCCACCCCGAACAGAGTTAACGCTTCGGTGTGTAAGGGCTGAGAATAGCTGGGAGCCGTTCCACAGCTAATCTCACTCGTGGCTACTACTGATACTCGAGACGTAAACAAACGGACGCCATTGCTCTAATGACGTCACGCGCGTCTTTATCCTGGCGCCAGTTGCTGCCCATCACCATGATACAATTGTGTAGGGTGGGAGCAAACTGAACGAAGTAGTAGGGAGGGTCCATCAGGACGCCATGGCTATCTCACCCAAAAATAGATTTTTCGCTTCGCTCAAAATCCGTTTTTTGGGCTCAAGCCATGGCGTCCTGATGGAAGAGTACCAGAGAATCAATGTATCGTGGTAGATTTTCCCCCAGAGTTGAGTGCCTAGGCATTGACAAAACAGCAAAGTAATCTTAGGTAAGAACCATAGGAACGAAATATCCTGCCCCCCATTGGTAGGAAGTTCCCATGGGCTATGCCGACGTCAAAGTGGTATTGAAGGGCTATTCATCTTGACAGAAGACTTTTAAGAGCTTAGAGATGAAGCAGAATGTTTGATATTTGTATAGGAACATTCTGAAGTAGGCCAGTGGTGGTTGGGCACTGTGTGTAGAGTTCATCTCCTGATTATCAGAAGTAAGTATTCGTGTAGGAACCTTACTGAGGCAAGGTGAATATAATTTAGGAATAGACATCTTAAATTCTTCATGACCATAAGAAAGGAGGAATAAATAAAACTATGACAGTATGTATTTCATAGTAAGTAGGAGCTGAAAGAGACGCATAAGTAATAAAATAGAAATTTTATTTCACAATGCAGAAATTAAATAATTTACAGCAAAAGTAAAGTTCATTTACAGTAACAATAATGTACATAGAAATAAAGGCTTGCTCTTGAATCTGAAAGGGAATTTCAGGATTAGTAGGTACTCGTTCTCGAGGAACGCAAGTCTTTAAATAACACATCATGCTCAAGGCATGCGGCACTTGTGTAACACTATGACATTTCACCTGGGATAAGAACAGTTATAAAAGCACTAAGTGTTTTTAGACATCACTATGAATCACTCGAGGGTCAACATAGGCACCCGAAGAGTTAGAGTCCCAAGTAACTCACTGTTCTACGCAGAGTTAGGTGCAGGTTTCATAACACTACCTGCGGCTACCACAAAATGTTTGATTTCGTGCACTTGTTTCGCATAATGTTTAAAGAAAACTCGCGAGGACTTCCAGCCCGTAAAGTTTTTAAGGCTCTCAAAGTCCATGCTCTGAAAGAAGTTCAGAGAAGATGCCACTTTTCTAGGATCATGACCAGCGGGTGTACTGTTCGGATCCGCTCTGCGAATGAAGTAGGTGATTTTCGCTCTTAATTGTTTCAGTGACAGGTCGCTGCCCGATGTTTCTCCTTTGAAGAGTTGGCCTCCACCAAAGTTTGAAGTTCTGCGAAGATAGACCTTGAGGCTCTCTACTGGACATAGAGAGACATCCTCCTTCAGGGGGCATATTCTCCAAGGGCCCCATCTTTTGGTGGGTAATTCATTTTTGGCGAGAAACGTCGGATCAGGGGAGAGGGTCACTTCTCCTGAATCAGCAAACAGGATGTGTCCCTCTTCTCTTGATAATGCCACTATTTCGCTGACTCGAGCTCCCGAGGCGAGAGCAAATAAAAATATAACTTTCTGAGTCAGATCCTTGAGGGGGCATGAATCATTGTCCAAGTTGGAGGCGAAATGGAGCACCTTGTCTAGTGACCAGGAGATCGGTTTCGGAGGGGGTGCTGGGCGTAGGCGAGCACATGCTTTCGGCAGTTTGTTAAAGATGTCGCTGGACAGATCAATTTGGAAAGCATATAGAATTGGTCTAGTCAAAGCCGATTTGCAGGTTGAAATCGTATTGGCTGCTAATCCTTGTCCATGAAGGTGAATGAAGAAGGACATACAGAAATCAATGGTGATTTCTTTAGGATTTTTTGCTTTAACAAAGGAGACCCATTTCCTCCAGGATGATTCATATTGCCGTCTCGTGGATTCGGTCTTGTATTCCTCTAGGAAGTCTAGACTTTTCTTCGAGATCCCAAACCTCTTCTTTGCGGCAAGGGAGAGAAAATCATGAGATGAAGGTCCTTGATTTTCGATGATGAAGCGAAGACAGTCGACTTCTGTACTTGTTGAGAGAGAACTGGGCCCGGGAGAGGGATCAGCTTGGGCTGCAGCTCCAGGACCAGGGGGTACCAGTTGCTCCGGGGCCACTTGGGAGCCACTAGGGCCGCTGTCCCTTTGAAGGTTCTCAGTTTGGAGAGGACTTTCAACAGAAGGTTGGTGGGAGGGAACAGGTATATCTTCGACCATCTGTTCCAGTCCAGTGACATGGCGTCCACCGCTTCTGCTTTGGGGTCCTCGTACGGGGCTACGTACAGAGGAAGTTGATTGTTGTCGCTCGTTGCAAAGAGATCTATCTGAAGTTCTGGGACTTGATGAGAGATGAAGGAGAATGATCTTGCGTCTAGAGACCATTCCGACTCTATCGGGTTTGTCCGAGATAGAGCATCCGCTGTCACGTTGCGGAATCCTTGTAGGTGAACTGCAGACAGGTGCCACTTCTTCTTCTCCGCCAGACGGAAGATTGGGAGAAGCACCTGATTTATCTGGGGCGATCTTGAGCCTTGGCGATTGAGACAACGAACTACCACCGAGTTGTCTAGGGTTAGACGGATGTGGATCGAGGGCGGCGGGGATAGCTTCTTCAGAGTAAGAAGGACCGCCATGGCCTCCAAGATGTTTATGTGGAACGTCTTGAATAGTGGAGACCAGGTCCCTTGAGCTTGTTTCAGGTGGGAGTGACCTCCCCAGCCCTCCAGTGAGGCATCCGTGTGGATGTTGAGTGAAGGAGGAGGGTGTTGGAGAGGAATGGACCTTTTCAGGGCCATTGCTTCCGACCACGGCTTTAGGAGGCGTCGAAGTCTGTTTGGAAGCCGTCTCTTGAGGTCTCTTCGAGCGATGGATGCCGATCGTCTCCAGACTCCCGCGGCATCCTTTAGCTGTGCACGAAGCACTGGGTTTGTCACTGAGGCGAATTGTAGAGAGCCTAGAACTCGTTCCTGCTGTCGTCTTGAAATGCGTTTGGATTTCAGTAGTCGCTTGACAGACCCTGCTATTTCCTTCCTTTTCTTCTGGGGGATGGAAAGGCGGTGTGACTGAAGATTCCAGTGGATTCCCAGCCACTGAAACTTCTGAGCCGGAGAGAGGCGAGATTTCTTCTCGTTGATCTTGAATCCCAGGTGTTCTAGGTACTGGGTAACTTCGTCGCAAGACTTTGTACACTCTTCGGGCGATGGAGCCCAGACTAGCCAGTCGTCGAGGTAGGCCATCACCTGGACGTTTCTTAGGCGGAGCTGTTGTACTATGGCATCCGCCAGCTTTGTGAAGATCCGAGGGGCCACATTGAGGCCGAATGGCATGGCCCGGAAGGCGTAGCTTTTCCTTTGGAGTCGAAATCCTAGGTAGGAGGAAGCGTGATGGTTCATTGGAATGTGCCAATAGGCATCCGCCAGGTCTATAGAGACCGTGTAGGAACCTTGAGGCAGAAGGGTCCTTATTTGTTGAAGCGTCAGCATCTTGAATTTGTTGTTCTCTATGAACTTGTTGAGGGGGGATAAGTCCAGAATGACTCTGAGCTTGTCTGAGTCCTTCTTGGGAACGCAAAACAGTCTCCCTTGGAACCTGGTGGACTTTACCTTCCTTATCACCTTCTTGTTCAAGAGGTCTAGAACATATTCTTCCAGAATGGGGGTCGATTGTTGGAAGAACCGCTGGAAGATTGGGGGTGGTTGCACCCAACTCCAGCCTAGACCGTTCTTGATGATGCTGTGTGCCCAAGGATCGAAGGTCCAACGATCCTGGAATTGGCGGAGTCTTCCTCCCACCGGAAGCACTTCATTGCTTCTGGTGTCCCGAGGACTTGTTGCCTCGGCCGCTAGCTCCCTTTCCTCCTCTACCTCTGGAGGGACGACGAGAGGCGTCTCTGCTTGCACCCCTGGACGAGCCTCTACCTCTGGCATGAAAGGTAGTGGATGGCTGCTCAAAGGCAGGGGTGAAGACCGGTGACTGTGACAACACCGGTTGGGGGACCAATTGAAAGGTCTGTTGTGGTTGGGCAACCACTTGGGAGGTAGCGGGTCCCGGAAACTGACGTCTTTGTTGACGTTGCTGGGGTTTCGGCTTCTGAGGTTTCCTCTTAGGCTGAGGTCCATCGTCCTGAGAGGTTTTCCTTTTCCTGGACATGCCCCACTTGTGGAGAAGGTTCCTATTCTCCGTGGCGGCTCTGTCCGTTATTTCCTTGACAAGGTCAGAAGGAAACAGGTGCTTTCCCCAGATGTTGGAGGAAATCAGCCTCCGGGGTTCGTGTTTCACGGTGGCACCGACAAACACGAATTCACGACAGGCTCTACGAGCCTTTATGAAATGGTACAAGTCCTTCATTACCGTAAGTAAGTGGGATTTGGCCAGTACCATGTAGTGATCGGGTACTGCTGTGTCACAGGCCATAACTTCAAGTTGGACTTGATGAGAAAGAGACGCTGCAAGCCTCTCCTTCGTGTCTTGTTCCCGGCGAAGGAGGTGATCGTTGAGCTTAGGGAGGTCTTCATTAAACTGACGTCCGGCGACGTCAGGATCGAGCCTACCCACAACGAAAGTATGTTGGACATCTTTCCATTGTCTAGTGTCAGGGGGTGTCACGATGGAGAAGGGTCTGCACTCCTCCAGTGCAGGGCAGGGTTTTCCTTCTTCCGCCGCTTTAAGGCATGCAGCCAAGGCCTTTTCCAAAAATGGAAGAATCGCAGTGTCGGGTGCGACATAAGTAGGATGCTTCTTGCTCAAGGCAGGAAGCTTAGAGCAGGTAAAGCCCCTGCTCTTAAATGCGGAGGCTAGCATAGCCTGGGCCTTTGCGAGATCGAACACTATCTCTTCCTTAGGTTCGGTCTCCTCCTTCGAGGCAGGTTCGGAACGAAGCCGGACGTAACAGTCCGGGTAGGCCTCGAAGCTTGGGAAGAATTCCACATCTTCCAACGGGACCGTGCCGATTTTGTCACTAACAAAGATCCTGCCGGTCGCAATAACCATATGCTCTGCATACCTCCACGGGTTGGCATGAGAGCAAGCTGGGAGATCCTTGACCGAGATCTTCTTCGGTTCTCTGGATCCAATCATAGACCTGATGGACTCCTGGTTCTCCTTCAGTCTGTCGTCCATGACAGCTCTAATCAGTCGGATCAGTTCTTGGGTAGAAGAGGAAGGATCCGGGGTCGAGGAGGTAGACGGGATGGACACATCCGTCGGTGTAGGAGTAGGCGGAGGGATGGACGAGGGAGTAGCTCCAATCTCCGACTCGGTGTATTCCACCTTGTCTTCGTCCTCTTCGGCTCCTTGAGCCATAAGCGTCTTCTCCGTGTCTTCCGAGACGTCAGAGATCTGTTCATCCTCCTCGGAATCTAGGCGACACTCGTGCATGGACTGAGCCATGACCACATCAGGTTCCACCGTAATTTGGACAGTGGGGATTGCTTCCTTTGGAACCACTGAGTCAGGGGAGGCCTTAGGGAACAACAGGGACCTCAGTTCTTCGGTGGCCAGGTACGGTCCAGTGGCATTTCTCTGAAAACCACGCACCCACTTGCGCAGTTTCTCACGAGCAATGTCTCTAACCTCCGCTGAGGGAGGGTTATGGAAGGCCTCAACTAGGTAGGCCTGGCAGACCGTACATTCCAGTGGATTCCAGAACTTCCAATCCCCTTTCTTGTCTGAGCAAGGGGCGTGAGTCCTGCACGCCGTATGTCCGTAAAACTGGGAGCGTTTCACAGCACAGTATGCGAAATCGCACTTCATCTGCTCCTCCTGTGGAAGAAAGAGAAAATGAGTATGGGGGAGTCATAGGAATGGCTCTTAAATTAAGTTAATATTAATCATTAATTTTAACTTACAGAATGTGTGATGCATAGAGAGTGAAACAGTAAAGGAGAACACGCTCCATGCATCTCGCCCGGCTGGTTACCATAGGCTTGGTCCTGGGATAATCCAAATGACCGAGATCATTGGATATAGTTTCCTAGGATTCCCATTATATTGGAACTCCATGGAAAGCCAAGGACAAGGTTGGGATCGAATTCATTCGGTTCCCAGATAAGAGCCAGAAGGTTTCATTAAGGGAAACTGCTTCTGGCAACCAGCCGTGCTAAGATGCACATAGCATGCTGGAAATAGAAGAATGCAAAGAGACAGCATGATCACTAATAGAGCAGTACTAGGTACTGATCTTAGAAGCAAAGCAGCTTATCTATTTGCCAGGTAGGGCTATCTTAGTCTTATGATAGCTACAGAGAGGGGGTGCAAGTATTCTTGACGCCTCCGGGGCATCCGGCAAGCCGCCGGCACGCCGGAGCTCGCTCCAGCATAGATTCTGGCACTAGAACAGACAATTTGCAAAGTCAGTTAGATACCAGGATGGCGGCCGCCGGCACAACGGCGGCACGCCGGCAGGGAGCGGCGGCTCCGGCAGCCGGAGGATGCCGGATTGGTGACTGGGGTAAGGATGGTACAGGTAATATCGGGTTGCCGGCAGTATATGCCGGCACTCCGGAGATCGACCGGCAAGCGGACGATTAGATAGGAGTAGGAGAGCCGCCGGTAGTAGCCGGCGGCAGCCGGCAGTCCCTCGGTACACGGGGGGCTGGCGGCAAGGGTAGGGAAGTCACCAAGAGGCAGGTATTGCCGGCAGAAGAGGCGGCAAGAGACCGGCACCCGGATAGATAGAGAGACAGGGGGAGGGGGGGGAAGGATGCAGGAAGTACCTTCAGGGTTCCAGACATCCCTCCCCCTCCCTGAGGGGGTGTACCCATGATAGAGACAGGCTCTATCATCCATAAGCAGGGGTCACTAGGGACCGGGAGCAGGTAGCCCAAGGGAGGACTAGGGAACACCCAAGAGGGGGGGGGGGAGACTCCCTTATGCAGAGCTACACTAGGAACTAACCTTATAGGACACTATGAAGGTATATGTACCAGAGCGGACTGCACAAGGAAGCTCGGGTAGCCCTACTCTTCCACCCTAAGGAGGAGTTGTAGGACAGGGGACAGATGAGTATAAACTAACCTAAGCATAGGCTAGGCTATACAAGAGATAGGTGGGGAGGGAGAAGAGAGGGGTCTTCCCAGGAAGGGTTTCTGTACCAGAGCGGCCACAAAGGGAAGGGAGGACACTCCCTAACCTAAGATTAGGCTGATCGGCTAAAACGGTGCAAGAGTACAGTTTCAGCATGGAACAGAGAAACCTTCCTAACCCGACCTAGATCAAGGCTAAAAGTCCTGAACTAGGCAAGGAAGAAGACGTATCGCTATCGCAGGAAAGTCGTAGACTATCCTAGCCATAGAGGTAGGCTAGCCTAACCTCACTCTCAGACGCAATCCTAAAGGGGGTTCATTCCTTTAGGGAGGACTGAGAGGCGATATAATACTCTATTAGACAATAAATCCCTTTACTCAGAAAAGGGATCAAGGCTAATTAGAGGGAATGCCAAGGCAGGGGATGAAGGAAGCATATAGGGGTCCTAAGGTTAGGTTAGGCTAGTAAGAATCACTGACTAGCCTATCCCCTATATGGTCCCTGAAGGCGAAAACATTTGCATCACTAGTCAAAAGTATTGTAAAATAATAATGCCACTATCTTCATAACTTAGTCTAGGATCACTGATAAATCATGCATGAACACTTGTATATAGGCTCCTGGCCTGGGGGCTATAGTAGCCGACTGGTATGAGGTCAATCGATGACCGATAAAAAGCGTCTAAACACGATATAAAAGTTCCTAGCTATGAAGACTAAATAAACTAATGTATTCGATTAGTATATAAGGCCGGAAGCGTTGTTGTGGCTAACTAAATAAGACATGCAAAACAACAACGACGCCATAAAATGGCGGGTCCGGTAGAGGCACAGCTCTGCCACAAAACATCAATTATTTCGCAAAACAATATTTACTTTACGGCCAGAGCTTAATTAAACAATACTGGAACCTTGTACTCAACTTTCCAGAAGAAGGCGAGGCTGAAGGTAACGACATAGCGAAGATGCAAAACGATAAAGTTCACACAAGGGAAAATCCGTCTCAGTAGGGCAGCTACTAAACAAAGGATGAAGACGCGCGTGACGTCATTAGAGCAATGGCGTCCGTTTGTTTACGTCTCGAGTATCAGTAGTAGCCACGAGTGAGATTAGCTGTGGAACGGCTCCCAGCTATTCTCAGCCCTTACACACCGAAGCGTTAACTCTGTTCGGGGTGGAGATAGCTATGTGGCACGACCAGACATGCGTGTCCCCTGTTGTATTACGATGTCTTAAAGGGAAACCTTTGAGATACTCGCTCCAGAAGTTAGAATTCTGTGATAACCTGTGGTTAAATTCTCTGGGAATATCTTAGTAGTCTTATACCCAAGGAAGCTACCAAACAGGAACCTTCCATCAGGACGCCATGGCTTGAGCCCAAAAAAAGTATACTAAAGCACTAAAGCTATTAAGCTAAAGAGCTTAGAGAAACGTTCTACATAACTCTAGTATACTAGTATGGAAGAGGAAAATAAACAGTAATATCTTAATTATATAAAATATTGCCTGAGCTTCAATAAAACTTTACCAGGAAGGTTATATCATGCATGAGGTGTGAAAGTGCCTAGGCTAGAAGCCTAGCACTCGTGAGGAATAATAGCCAAATTCACGACAACAATGACATAATATAAAAATCCCTAGCTAAAATACTAAATAGCTAAAGTTATTAAAGCAAAGATGCCGGGAATATCGTTCTTGCTAACTAAATAAACAAAAGAACGATCGCGTCATGACGCCATCCAGCTGGCAGCAGCTCTTGTTACGTTAATTACGATATCAATCGAAAAGCAAAACTGGCAAGAGCTTACACTTACACAATTAAAAGATATTACTTAACTTTCCAGAAGCTGATGAACCTGGGGAATCCATAACAGCGGTGAAAAGCTTCGAAAATAGCGAGATAACACAGGGAAAATACTGGCCACCAAAGCTACAAACGAAAGAATGGTTTGGTGGCGCCGTACGGTGGCGATTGGCCAAACTATTTACAGTACGTTAGGAGAATCGAGTTGTTTTACCTCTTTAACGACTCTCCTATTTTTCTTGCCACTTTCCCTCTCGAAGTGAAAGACTATTTGGGGTGTAAATAGCGATGAGATGTGTCAAGATACGTCCTTACGCCATATCCCTTGCAGAAATTTAAGGGATACTCGCTCCAGGAGTTAGAATTCTGGGTACCTTCGGTAAATTCTCTTGGATATATCACTGTAGTCACATATAACTTAGGAAGCTACTAATGAAGGAACTTCCATCAGCACGACATGGCCTTAGCCCAAAAAAAGGATTTTGAACGAAGCGAAAAATCTATTTTTGGGTGAAAGAGCCAAATGGGTAAAAGACCCAGATGGGTAAAATCATAATATGAAATAGTACTTGACAAAAATATGTGGGTAACCAGCAATGGAGAATAGACCAAGAGTAATTTGACCTTGACATGTCAATGGAATAGATAATGAGCATTGTTTTCAGGAAAGCTGTAGAAAGTGTAAGCTACCAGAAGGTCAAATACAGTAACAGCATAAAAGCCCAGAATACCATAGGTAAAGGATGTGAAAAGGACCAGGAATTACACAAAAGTTAGGGACCAACAGTGAGCTCATTCCTAGCTACCCTTATAAATGGAATAAGGAAGATTATGTACCACAAGACTGTATGTGGAAAGAACACCTTTTTTCATTCAGGAATAGTTGCAATCATCCTTCTTAATACAAACGGATTTTGAGCGAAGCGAAAAATCTATTTTTGGGTGAGATAGCTATGTCATCCTGATAGAAGGTTCCTATTGGTAGCTTTCTAAGGGATATTTGGCTAGAGTGATATTCCCAGAGAATTAACCTTTAGGTCTCCAGAATTCTAACTCCTGGCGCGAATATCCTTAAGATTTCTCTTAAGGATATCGCATAATATCAGGGGACGTATATCTTCATACTACACATAGCAATCTTCACCCCGAATAGCGTTTTCGCTTCGAGGGGGAAAAGTGGCAAAAATAGAAGGGTAGCTGGTTATCAAGGTACCCTACCTCCCATACTACTATTGAGTATCTAGATGGCGCTGTATCCAAGATGGTGCTTATTCCTTGTAGCGTTGAGCATGGTGCTACAGATATAGTAATGTCGGGAGGGATCCTGCCAAGGCCTTTTCTATCGAAAAGGAGGGTGGGTCCATCAGGACAACATGACTATCTCACCCATAAAATGGATTTTGAGCGAAGCAAAAAATCTATTTTTGGGCTCAAGCCATGATGTCCTGATGGAAGGTTCCTTTTTGGTAGCTTCCTTGGGTATATTAACTAATAAGATATTCCCAGAGAATTTAACCACAGGTTATCACAGAATTCTAACTTCTGGAGCGAGTATCCTAAAGGTTTCCCTTTAAGACATCGTATATCAACAGGGGACGCATGTATTAACACGCCACATAGCTATCTGCACCCCATATAGAGTTAACACTTCGATATGGAGGGGCGGAGAATAACTGGGGAGCCGTTCCACAGCTATACTCGTCCGTGGCTACTTTTGGTACTCGAAACGTAAACAAACGGGCGCCATTGCTAAATGACGTCACGTCCGTCCTCATCCTGATGCCAGCTGCTTGCCAATCACCATGATACAGCAGGACAGGGTGGGGCCTGAAAGGCTGGACTAGAGTAGCAGGGAGGGTCCATCAGGACGTCATGGCTATCTCACCCAAAATAGATTTTTCGCTTCGCTCAAAATCCGTTTTTTGGGCTCAAGCCATGACGTCCTGATGGAAGAGTACCAGAGAATCAATGTATCGTGGTAGATTTCCCATTGTAGAGTAAGTGCCAAGGGCTTTGAATAAGGTAAGCATAGTGACCTCGATAGAGGTTCCATGGGGATGCAACTTCCTGCCCCCCCCCTGGCAGAGAAGTCCCAACGGTCCATGCCGAAGATCAAAGTGGTCATCGAAGGGCTACCCACCTTGCGGAGAGAACGTGAAGAACTTGGAGACAAGACAGAAAGGTCAATATTCATGTAGGAACATTCTCAATAACAGAAAAGTGGTGGTTAGGCACTATATTTCATAGCTAGAGAACGGTCTGGTCTCGAAGATATGGCGCAAGTAAGTATTCAATTAGGAATATTACATAGCATAGGTGAGTATATAATATGGATAGAACCTATTATTCTTCATTATTTCAAAGAAAGGAGATAATGAAACTATGACAACCATGTATTACATAGTATGAGTAGGAGCGGAGAGAGACGCACAAGTAATCAAATGGAAATTTTATTTCACAATTGCAGGATATGGTAAAATAAATGCAATAAAGGATGTAAAGTTAATTTACAAATAAATTATAATGTACATAGTAATGAAAAGACTTCGCTCTTGAATCTGAAAGAAAATTTCAAATTATTAGAAGGCACAGGTTCCATAGGAACGTCAGTCTTTAATAAGGAAAAAACACACCATGCTCTAGGCAAGCGGCACTCATGTGACGACTATGACATTTCACCTTGTAAAGAACAGTCTATGAAAAACACTAAGTGTCCATGAAATCACTACGTATCACGCGAGGGTCAACATAGGCACCCGAAGAGTTAAAGTCCCAAGTAACTCACTGTTCTATGCATAGTTAATTGCAGGTTTCATAACACTACCTGCTGCTACCACGAAATGTTTGACTTCATGCACTTGCTTCGCGTAGTGCTTGAAGAAAACACGCGAAGATTTCCAACCTGTGAAACTCTTGAGGCTTTCGAAATCCATGCTCTGGAAAAAATTCAGAGACGATGCGACTTTTCTAGGATTGTGACCTGCGGGTGTACTGTCAGGAATCGCTCTGCGAATGAAGTAGGTGATTTTCGCTCTTAGTTGTTTCAGTGACAGGTCACTACCCAATGTTTCTCTTTTGAAGAGTTGGCCTCCACCAAAGTCAGAAGTTCTACGAAGATAGACCTTGAGGCTCTCTACCGGACATAGAGAGGCATCTTCTTTCAGGGGGCAGATTCTCCAAGGGCCCCATCTCTTCGTGGGTAGTTCATTTTTCGCGAGAAACGTCGGATCAGGGAAGAGGGTAAGGTCTCCTGAGTCTGTAAACAGGATGTGACCCTCGTCTCTTGATAATGCCACTATTTCGCTGACTCGGGCTCCTGAGGCAAGAGCAAAAAGAAATATAACTTTTTGAGTCAGATCCTTGAGAGGGCACGAATAGTTGTCCAAGTTGGAGGCAAAATGGAGCACCTTGTCCAGGGACCAGGAGATAGGTTTTGGTGGAGGTGCTGGGCGTAGACGAGCGCATGCCTTCGGCAGTTTATTGAAGATGTCGCTGGACAGATCAATCTGGAAGGCGTACAGTAGTGGTCCAGTCAAGGCCGATTTGCAGGTAGAAATTGTGTTGGCTGCTAAGCCCTGTCCATGAAGGTGAATGAAGAAGGACATGCAAAAATCGATGGTGATTTCCGTGGGATTTTTTGCCTTGACGAATGAGACCCACTTTCTCCAGGATGATTCGTATTGCCGTCGTGTGGATTCGGTCTTGTATTCCTCGAGGAAGTCTAGACTTTTCTTCGGGATCCCAAACCTTTTCTTCACGGCTAGGGAGAGAAAATCATGAGATGAAGGTCCCTGACTTTCGATGATGAAGCAAAGAAAGTCGACTTCTGTACTTGCTGGGAGAGAACTGGGCCCGGGAGAGGGATCAGCGTGGGCTGCAGCTCCAGGACCAGGGGGTACCAATTGCTCCGGGGCCACTTGGGAGCCACTAGGGCCGCTGTCCCTTTGAAGGTTCTCCGCTTGGAGAGGACTTTCAGCAGAAGGTTGGTGGGAGGGAACAGGTAGATCCTGGACCATCTGTTCCAATCCAGTGACATGGCATCCACTGCTTCTGCCTTGGGGTCCTCGTATGGGGCCACATAACGAGGAAGTTGATTGTTGTCGCTCGTTGCGAAGAGATCGATCTGAAGTTCCGGGACTTGGTGAGAGATGAAGGAGAAGGATCTTGCGTCTAGAGACCATTCCGACTCTATTGGGCTTGTCCGAGATAGAGCGTCCGCCGTCACGTTGCGGAATCCTTGTAGGTGAACTGCAGACAGGTGCTATTTCTTCTTCTCTGCCAGGCGGAAGATTGGGAGAAGCACCTGATTTATCTGGGGCGATCTCGAGCCCTGACGATTGAGACATCGGACTACCACCGAGTTGTCCAGGGTCCGACGAATGTGGATCGAGGGAGGCGGAGAGAGTTTCTTCCGAGTGAGAAGGACCGCCATGGCCTCCAAGATGTTGATGTGAAACGTCTTGAATAGGGGAGACCATGTACCTTGAGCCTGTTGTTGGAGGGAGTGACCTCCCCAACCCTCCAGCGAAGCGTCCGTGTGGATGTTGAGTGATGGAGGTGGATGTTGAAGAGGGATGGACCTTTTCAGGGCCTTTGCTTCCGACCACGGCTTTAAGAGTAACCGAAGTCTGTTTGGGAGCCGTCTCTTGAGGTCTCTTCGAGCGATGGATGCAGAACGACTCCAGACTCCCGCGGCATCCTTTAGCTGTGCACACAGCACTGGGTTTGTCACTGAGGCGAACTGTAGAGAGCCTAGAACTCGTTCCTGCTGACGTCTTGAGATCCGTTTGGATTTCAGCAGTTTTTTGACAGACCCTGCTATTTCTTTCCTTTTCTTCTGGGGAATGGAAAGGCGGTGTGACTGAAGATTCCACTGGATTCCTAACCATTGGAACTTCTGAGCTGGAGAGAGGCAAGATTTCTTTGTGTTTATCTTGAATCCCAGGTGTTCCAGAAACTGGGTGACTTTGTTGCAGGATCTTAGACAATCTTCGGGCGATGTAGCCCAGACCAGCCAGTCGTCGAGGTAGGCCATCACCTGGACACCGCAGAGGCGGAGCTGTTGAACGATGGCGTCTGCCAGCTTTGTGAAGATCCGTGGGGCCACATTGAGGCCGAAGGGCATGGCCCTGAAAGCGTAGCTTTTCCTTTGGAGTCGAAATCCTAGGTAGGAGGAAGTGTGGTGGTTCATTGGAACGTGCCAGTAGGCATCCGCCAGGTCTATGGAGACCGTGTAGGAACCTTGAGGCAGGAGGGTCCTTATCTGTTGAAGAGTCAGCATCTTGAACTTGTTGTTCACTATGAACTTGTTGAGAGGGGATAAGTCTAGAATGACTCTGAGTTTGTCGGAGTCCTTCTTGGGGACGCAAAACAGTCTCGCTTGGAACCTGGTTGACTTTACCCTCCTTATCACCTTCTTGTTCAAGAGTTCTAGGACATATTCTTCCAGAAGGGGTGTTGACTGTTGGAAGAATTGCTGGAAGGTTGGGGGTGGTTGAGTCCAGCTCCAGCCTAGACCCTTCTTGACGATGCTGTGTGCCCAGGGATCGAAGGTACAACGATCCTGGAATTGGCGGAGTCTTCCTCCCACCGGAAGCACTTCATTGCTTCTGGTTTCCCGAGGGCTTACTACTTCGGCCGCTAGCTCCCTTTCCTCCTCTGCCTCTGGAGGGACGGCGAGATGCATCTCTGCCTGCACCCCTGTTTTAGCCTCTACCTTTGGGACGAAAGGTAGTTGACTGCTGCTCAAATGCAGGGGTGAAGACCGGCGACTGTGACAAGACCGGTTGGGTGACCAATTGAAAGGTCTGTTTTGGCTGAGCTGCCACTTGGGGAGTAGCGGATCCCGGAAACTGCCGTCTCTGTTAACGTTGCTGGGGTTTCGGCTTTGTGGGTTTCCTCTTAGGTTGAGGGCCGTCGTCCTGAGAGGATTTCCTTTTCTTCGACATGCCCCATTTGTGGAGAAGGTTCCTGTTCTCCGTGGCGGCCTTGTCGGTGATCTCTTTCACTAGGGAGGAGGGAAAGAGGTGTTTACTCCAGATGTTGGAGGAAATCAGCCTCCGGGGTTCGTGTCTCACTGTAGCACTTGAGAACACGAATTCACGACAGGCTCTACGAGCCTTCGTGAAGCTGTACAGATCCTTTACTACGGTCGCCAGATGTGTTTTGGCGAGGACCATGTAGTAGTCAGGGACCCTAGTGTCACCGGCCATGACTTCGAGCTGTACTTGGAGGGACATAGATGCGGCGAGCCTTTCCTTCGTATCATGTTCCCGACGAAGGAGATGATCGTTAAGTTTTGGGAGGTCCTCGTTAAACTGACGACCAGCGACGTCAGGCTCTAGTTTCCCCACTACAAATGTTGACTGGACGTCTTTCCAGTGTCTAACATCAGGGGGAGTGGTCAGGGAGAAGGGTCTGCACTCCTCCAGTGCAGGGCAAGGTTTTCCTTCTTCCACTGCCTTATGTACCGCAGTGAAGGCCTTTTCCAAAAAGGGGAAGGTCGCATCGTCTGGTGCGACGTAAGTCGGGTGCTTTTTGCTAAGCGCCGGTAGTTTGGAGCAGGTGAAGCCCCTACTTTTCACCGTATTGGCTAACATAGCCTGGGCCTTCGGGAGATCGAACACGATAACCTCCTTTGGTTCGGTCTATTCTTTAGAGGCAGGTTCAGACCTAAGTCGGACGTAACAGTCCGGGTAAGCCTCAAAGTTTGGGAAGAATTCTACTTCTTCCAGCGCGATCGAGCCGACCTTTTCGCTAATAAAGATCTTGCCCGTGGTGATCGGCATGTGCTCGGCATACCTCCAGGGGTTAGTATCCGAGCATGCAGGGAGGTCCTTAACCGAAATCCTTTTCGGTTGCTTCGAACTTCCCATGTTGGACCTGAAGAACTCATGCGTCTCACGGAGTTTCTTATCCATGAGAGCCTCAAGCATCTTGAAGATCTTCTGGGTGTTGGATGGGGTAGGATCCGGGGTAGCGGATGTAGAAGGGAGCAATACATCCGTCAGTGTAGGAGTTGATGTGGGGGTGGGTGTTGGAGCGACCTCCTGCTCCGACTCAGGGTATTCCACCTGATCTTCCTCATAGTCCAGTTCGTCGCCCATGAGGTTCCTCTCCGTGTTCTCCGACACTTCCGACATACGTTCCACGTTGTCGGAATCCAAACGGCACTCATGCATGGACTGAGCCATGACCACATCCGGTTCCACCACTATCTGGACGGTGGGAATCTGATCTTTAGGGACCACTAAGTCTGGTGATGCCTTCGGGAAAAGCAAGGCCCTCAAATCTTCGGTGGCGAGATACGGTCCGGTGGCGTTCTTCTGGAAGCCACGCACCCACTTGCGTAGCTTCTCTCGAGCAGCATCCCTTACCTCCGCTGAAGGAGGATCGTTGAACGCCTCGACCAGACGGTATTTGCAGACTGTACAGTGCTGCAGGTCCCAGAATTTCAGTTCGCCTTTCTTATTGGCGCAGGGGGCGTGGGTCCGACACGCCGTGTGCCCGTAGAAGTGCGGGCGCTTCACTCCACAGAAGTTGTGGTCACATTTAACGTTCTCCTCCTGTAAAAGAAAGAGAACATGAGTATACGGAAGTTAAATTTTAAGTAGTTAACTTTAACTTAACATTAATTAAATTATAACATTGTAATGTTAGAGAGTAGAGCGGGAAATGAAGTAGATAGACAATTACTTGTGCATCCCGCCCTGCTGGTTACCGTAACCTTATCAGTAGGCAATTTCGTTTGTGACCGAGGACACAAGGCAGAAATCTTCATGGATCGCCAAGGAAGGCAGAAGATAATTCTAGCAGAGATTGCCTGAGATGTATATCAAGGACTGAGACCACTCAGACCATTATAGTAAAATAGGGGGGTAATAGAAGACCCCCTATGACATGGGTTCCGGCAACCAGCTGCACTAAGACACACACAGCATGCTGGAAAATTATGATATGCAAGAAGACAGCACGGCCGTTAATAGAACGTTAAGACAATACCTATCCATTGGGGTAGCCAAGCTATCTGGTTGCAGTGTAGGGCTATCAGCATGTAGTTGATAGCTGGGAGAAGGGGTGCAAGTCTCTTGGCGCCTCCAGAGGGTGCCGGCAGACCGGCGGCACGCCAGAGGCCGCTCCAGCAGAGTTTATGGCATTAGGGAAGACACATAGAGAATTCAGGTGTAATGCCAGCTTGGCGGCCGCCAGCACAGCGGCGGCACGCCGGCAGGGGGCGGAGGCTTCGGCTGCCGGCTTGGTGACTAGTTCATAAGATAAGGAAGGGGGTTATGGTATACCCAGACCGCCGGCAATCAATGCCGGTACGCTGGAGGCCGGCCCGAAGGACGGACAACCGAAGCTAGGTAGTGTAAGGGTAGGCCATCGGCTATACACCCACAGAAGGCGGCAGCCCTCCGGCACGCGGAGGGCTGTCGACTAGGGAGGGTATCTCAGGAATGTGTCACCAAGGGAGGGCGGTATCGCCGGCAGTAGAGGCGGCAAGGGACTGGCACTAGGACAGGAAGAGAGACAGAAGGAGGGATGGAGGGATAAGAATACGAACCCCTATAGCATCCCACCTGAGAGAGTGTACCCATGATAGGGGTGAGCCCTATCACCCAATGGCAGGGGGGCCGGCAGTCGGCCGGGTGCCAGAGTAACCCAAGGGAGGGTTAGGGTACACCCAAGAGGGGGGGAACCCCTGCGGACAAATCGCTTCCAGTGGCTAACCCCATAGGACGCTATGAAGGGTATATGTACCAGAGCGGCCTGCCCACAGGAGCTCAAGATAGCCCTATCACTCCACCCTAAGGAGGAGTTGTAGGACTAGGGACAGATGTGTATAGGCTAGCCTATGTATAGGCTAGACCATACTAAGTGATAGGTGGGGGAGGGGGAAGAAGAGGGGTCTTCCATAGGGGAGGCTCTGTACAAAAACGGCCACCAAGGAAGGGAGGACGCTCCCTAGCCTAGGGTAGGTAACCTGAATGAGAACGGTGCAAGGGTACCGTTTCAAGCTAATAGTACAGAACTACCCCCCCCCCCCCCCCCGAGGCCTAACCTAGAGAAGGGATGTTAAACCCCAAGCTAGGTAGGCTGGAAGACATATCGCAAGTTGCAATTAAGGTCAGGTAACCTAACCTCAGCAACTGACGAAGGACCGTTCCTCTTTCTCGGACGCAACCCTAAGGGGGGATCATTCCCTTAGGGAGGACAGAGAAGCGATAAATACTCTGATACGGACTTGATCCCCTTACGTGGTAGGGGGAGCATGGCCACATAGAGGGAATGCCCTAAGGCAGGGGGTGAAGGAAGCATATAGGGGTCCTACATTTAGGTTAGGTTAGAAAGGCACACTATCAAACCGATCCCCTATATGGTCCCTGAAGGCGAAAAACACTTGCATCACAGTAAACAGTATCATAAATGATGCCACTATCTTCATAACTTAACCTAGGATCACTGGAATATATCATGCATGAACACTGGTGCTAGGCAATCTGGCTTAGGGGCTAAGCTAGCAATCTAGTATGGGGTCAGGCGATGACCGAATAAAAGAGCGTCAAAACACGATATATAAAGTTCCTAGCTATGAAGACTAAATAACTAACAATATCAATTAGTTAAGAGGCCGGAATAAGCTGTTCAGGCTAGCTAAATAAGGCATGCAAGGGAAAAGCGACGCCATAAAATGGCGTGTCCGGTAGTAGCACAGCTCCGCCAGAAAACATGAAATATCTCGAAAAGTATAAGTTACTTTATGGTCAGAGCTTATTTAAACAATACTGGGACCTGGTACTCAACTTTCCAGAAGAAGGCAAGGCTGAAGGTAGCGACATTACGAAGATGCAAGCCGATGAAAAAGCACAAGGGAAAATCCGTCTTAGCAAGGCAAGCTACTAAAAGAAGGATGAGGACGGACGTGACGTCATTTAGCAATGGCGCCCGTTTGTTTACGTTTCGAGTACCAAAAGTAGCCACGGACGAGTATAGCTGTGGAACGGCTCCCCAGTTATTCTCCGCCCCTCCATATCGAAGTGTTAACTCTATATGGGGTGCAGATAGCTATGTGGCGTGTTAATACATGCGTCCCCTGTTGATATACGATGTCTTAAAGGGAAACCTTTAGGATACTCGCTCCAGAAGTTAGAATTCTGTGATAACCTGTGGTTAAGTTCTCTGGGAATATCTTAGTAGTTAATATACCCAAGGAAGCTACCAAAAAGGAACCTTCCATCAGGACATCATGGCTTGAGCCCAAAAATAGATTTTTTGCTTCGCTCAAAATCCGTTTTTTGGGCTCAAGCCATGTCGTCCTGATGGAAGTTTACCAGAGAATTACTAGAAAGTACTGTATCTGTGGATTTTTATAGGTGCCTCAACCTTGGGACAAATTTTCCTATGGTCATCCAGACCATTGAGACATATGATGTTACCGTTACACGTCATTACTACTAATCATAGACAGAATTGTTAGTGCTTCCTGCCCCCTGCAGGGAAGAATCATACTAGACAGTAGGAAAGGGGTCTCAAGGTTTATATATAATGTATAAATGAACATAGCATCAACCATATATACAAGAGTCTCCTGATTTGTATATTGTGTTGGAATATAACATCAGCTAGATATACAAGAGTCTCACTGTTTGTATATTTGTGCTGGAACAAAGCATCAGATAGGTATACAAGAGTCTCACTGTTTGTATAACGTATCAGAACATAGCATCTCTAGATTGTATCTCGTGTAGGAACAAAAGTATCAGCTATATATATTGTCCATATATACAATATCATGTAGTTTTACTTAGGATATAAAAACTCTGGCTTATACTTTTATCTTTATCAAATGTAGGGCGAAATAAGACGCTATCACACATTGATAATCATTTATTAACAATAAATGAGCAACATAAATGTGAACATGTGAACATATGTAAATATATGTAATGAGAAATATACTACTTCAAAATAGTACAGAAAAAAATTTGTTTCCACCTGAAAGGGAAAATTTTTTATTAGTGCCACACTTGAAATCGAAAATTTAATAAATTTTCTAATATAGTTTTCTGTAAAGTTGAATATTATCAACACTGTGTAAAGTACACATGGCACGGGTGTTATCCGTATATTTCTTCACCTGAATAATTTGAGCAGTCCTTAGTGTCACCATGGTGACACTCACTTCACAAGTATTGCACTGGAAGGTGTCAACACCTTTACCCGAAAATTGAGAGTCCCAAGCAATTCACTGTTCATCGCAGCACTAGACGACAGGTTTTAATACACTATCTGCCGCCACCATATAATTCTTCAACTCATGCACTTGGTTTGCATAATGTTTGTAGAACACTCTGGATGACTTCCATCCAGTGTATGAGCGAAGACGCTCAAAGTTCATATACAGAAAGAAATTCAGGGATGAAGCAATTTTCCTTGGATCATGACCTGCGGGTGTACAGTCAGGATCCGCTCTGTGAATAAAGTAGGTGAGCTTCGCCCTCAGTTGTTTTAGGGATAAGTTTGATCCTGAAGTTTCTCCTTTAAAGAGCTGTCCTCCCCTGAAGTCTGTAGTTCTTCAAAGATATAACTTTAGACATTCCACTGGACACAGCGAGACATCTTCCTTCAGGGGGCAGATTCTCCAGGGACCCCATCTCTTAGTGGGTAGCTCGTTCTTAGCGAGAAAGGTTGGATCAGGAAAAAGATTCAGTTCTTCCGCTTCTGTGAACTGAATAAGGCCCTCATCTCTGGATAGGGCCACTATTTCACTAACTCTAGCCCCTGAGGCTATAGCGAACAGGAAAATAACTTTTTGAGTCAAATCCTTAAGAGAGCAATTTTCATTGTTCACTCTTGAAGCATAATGTAGGACCTTGTCCAGGGACCATGAAATGGGCTTCGGAGGGGCTGCAGGCCTGAGTCTAGCACATGCCTTAGGGATCTTGTTAAAGATTTCATTCGACAGATCTATTTGGAAGGCGTATTACAGAGGTCTAGTCAGAGCTGACTTACACATAGTTATTGTGTTGGCTGTCAGACCTTGTCTATGAAGGTGGATAAAGAAGGACATACAAAAGTCCATTGAGATTTCTTTTGTTCCTTTTGCTTTGACGAAAGCAACCCACTTTTTCCAAGACGATTCATATTGTCTCCTAGTTGACTTAGACTTGTATTCTTTTAAGAAGTCTATACTGCCTTTTGAGATCCCAAATCTTTTCTTTACCGCTAGGGAGAGAAAATCATGAAATGAAGGTTTTGGGTTCTCTGTGATGAAGCGAAGACAGTTGACTTCTGGAAGAGGGACCAGCCTCAGCTTTAGTTCCAACACCAAAGGGAACCAGTTGCTCTTTGGTCAGTTGGGAGCCACTAAAGCTGCTGTTTCCCGAAAAGATCTCAGCCTGTTGAGGACCTTCATCAGGAGATTGGTTGGAGGGAACAGTTAAATCTGGTTCCATCTGTTCCAGTTGAGGGACATGGCGTCCGTCGCCTCCGCTAGAGGATCCTCGTATGGGGCTACATATCGAGGTAGTTTCTTGTTGTCGCTCGTTGCGAAGAGGTCGATCTGCAGTTCCGGGACTTGATGCGAGATGAAGGAGAATGAGTCTGCATCTAGGGACCATTCTGACTCTATCGGCTTGAGCCTGGATAGAGTGTCCACTGTCACATTGCAGAACCCTTGAAGGTGAACTGCTGACAAATGCCATCTTTTCTTTTCCGCTAGGCGGAAGATGGCCAATATCACTTGGTTGATCTGGGGCGATCTCGAGCCTTGACGATTTAGACATCTCATTATCACTTCCCTGTCCAGAATCAGCCTGACGTTGGCTGATCTGCGAGGGGAGAGTTTCTTCAACATCAAAAGGACTGCCATGGCCTCCAAAATGTTGATGAGAAAGGTCTTGCATAGAGAAGACCAGGTCCCTTGGACTTTCCATTGATTGGAGTGACCTCCCCATCCTTCCGTCGAAGCATCCGTGTGGATGGTCACCGATGGTGGAGGTGGTTGCAAGGGCACAGTCCTCTTTAGATTTTTGGCCTTCGACCATGGCTTGAGAAGTGATCGAAGTAAGGTCGGTATCGGTCTCCTTTGATCTCTTCAAGCATTTGATACGTATCTTCTCCAGACTCCTGACGCATCTTTTAGCTGTGCTTTTAGCACTGGATCTGTCAATGCTGCAAACTGAAGAGAACCCAGTACTCTTTCCTGTTGGCGTCTTGAGATCCTGTCGGATTTCAGTAGTCTCTTGAGAGATCCTGCAATCTCTCTCCTCTTCCCTGGGGGAATGGAGAGACGGTGTGACTTCAAGTTCCAATGGATTCCCAGCCATTGAAACTCTTGAGCTGGAGAAAGTCGAGGCTTCTTGAAGTTGATCTTGAATCCCAGATGCTCCAGGAACTGGATCACTTTCTTGGATGCTTGCAGACAAGCCGTCCTGGATGCTGCCCACACCAGCCAGTTGTCCAGGTACACTGCTACCTGAACACCTTCTAGGCGTAGTTGTTGAACGACTGCGTCTGCAAGTTTCGTGAAAATCCTTGGGGCTATGTTTAGTCCAAAGGGCATGGCTCTGAAGACGTACTTCTTCTTCTGTAGCCTGAATCCTAGGTAGGAGGAGAGGGGGCGGTTGACTGGAATATGCCAGTAAGCATCTGTCAGGTCTATCGAGACTGTGTATGCCCCTTTTGGTAACAGGGTCCTTATGTGTTGAAGGGTTAACATCCTGAACTTGTTGTTCTCGATGAACTTGTTGAGTGGCGACAAGTCCAGAATGACTCTGAGTTTGTCTAAGTCCTTCTTGGGAACACAAAATAGCCTTCCCTGGAATTTGATGGACTTTGCCCTCCTTATTAACCGTTTGCTCAATAGTTCTAGGGCATATTCTTCCAGTAAGGGGGTGGAATGTTGGAAGAAATGAGGGAAGGATGGTGAAGCCTCGCTCCAGCTCCATCCAAGTCCGGTTCTTGATTAGGCTGTGGGCCTAAGGATCGAAGGTCCAACGATCCTGAAATTGTTGGAGCCTCCCTCCTACCTGAAGCATCTCATTGCTTCTGTTTTCCAGAGGACTTTCCTCCCTGACCGCGTCCTCCCCTACCCCCCTTGCCTCGTGAAGGGTGTTTTGAGGAGCCCCGTCTAGAGCGTCTACCTTTGGGACGAAAGGTAGTGGTCTGCCTCTCAAAGGCAGGGTTGAATGCTAGTGACTGGGCAACCAGCTGTTGAGGTACCATCTTGTAAGTGGTTTGAGGTTGGGCAACCACTTGGGGCACCGCGGTCATGGTTACTGCGGGATGTTGTTGCTTGGCAGGCCGAGAGCGTAATCTGGGTCTCTTAGTCTTCTTCTTAGGCTGGTGACCCTCATCTGGAGAAGACTTCCTCTTAGATGACATGCCCCACTTTTGGAGAAAGTTTCTATTCTCCGTGGTGGCCTTGTCAACTACCTCCTTGACCGCTTCACTTGGGAAGAGGTCCTTACCCCAGATATTGGAAGCTATCAGCTTCCTGGGTTCATGCTTTACAGCAGCTGAAGCAAATACGAACTCCCTACATGCTCTTCTGGCTTTAATAAAGCCGTACAGGTCCTTAACCAAGGTAGCCATGTGCACCTTGGCCATGACCATGTTCATATCCGGGGTGCTCTTTTGGCCTACAGTCATCTCTAAACAGTTCTGTAAGGATAGAGATGCCGCAAGTCTTTCCTTCGTCTCTTGCTCCCTACGCAAGAGAAAGTCAGACAGCTTTGGGAGATTTTCGTTGAACTGACGTGTCTGGGGTATGACAGCTTCCATACCCGCTTTTGGGAACGGCAAGTTGCGCATCCTTTAATTAGGAAGGTACGGTCCCGTTGAGCTCTTCTGGAACCCACGTACCCATCTACGCAACTTTTCTCATGCTGCATCCCTTGACTCCGCTGACTTGGGGTCATCAAAAGCTTCCGTAACCAAGGCCTTGCATATGTTGCAGCCTTAAGGGTCTCAGTACCGTAAAACTTGTTTAGTAGCAGTGTAGGGGGCATGAGCTCTGCACTCCTTATGGCCGCAGAAATCCTTACTCCTGACGTTGCAGATGATGAATTCGCACTTCACTTGGTCCTCCTGTAAAGAGAAGAAATTTAAATGAGTATGCGGTAGTTTATCTCATCTGATAAACAGTTATGTAAAATATTACTATTAATATTTTAATCATTATAGCTTAGGATAGTCAAGCTAGAAAGGAACTAGGAAAGATACATACTTGTGTTTCCTGTCCAGCCAATTGCTGTGACCTTCCCCAAAATTAAATCCATAGAGTCTTCCTTTTCAGGAAACCCAAGGGAAGGGTTCTAACCCCTAGGGGTAGATAAGTGTAACTTAACACTAACCCTTCTTAAGGATTTAATATTGCGGGGTAAGTTGTTAACTGATTAGTCATCAGTATGTTGAAAGAAATTTTTTCTTTCAATATATGATAGGTCTCAACAATAGACTGTGCAAGGATATTATTATTATTATTATTAATAGCCAAGCTACAACCATAGTTGGAAAAGCAAGATCCTATAAGCCCAAGGGCTCCAACAGGGAAAAATAGCCCAGTGAGGAAAGGAAATAAGGAAATGAATAAATGATGAGAACAAGATAAGAATAAATCATTCTAAAACAGTAACAACATCAAAACAGATATGTCTTATATAAACTATTAACAACGTCAAAAACAGATATGTCATTAAACTATAGAAAGACTCATGTCAGCCTGGTCAACATAAAAACATTTGCTCCAACTTTGAACTTTTGAAGTTCTACTGATTCAACTACCCGATTAGGAAGATCATTCCATAACTTGGTAACAGCTGGAATAAAACTTCTAGAATACTGTGTAGTATTGAGCCTCATGATGGAAAAGGCCTGGTTATTAGAATTAACTGCGTGCCTAGTATTACAAACAGGATGGAATTGTCCAGAAAGATCTGAATGTAAAGGATGGTCAGAGTTATTAAAAATCTTATGCAACATGCATAATGAACTAATTGAACGACGGTGCCAAAGATTGATATCTAGATCAAGAATAAGAAATCTAATAGACCGTAAGTTTCTGTTCAACAAATTAAGATGAGAATCAGCAGCTGAACACCAGACAGGAGAACAATACTCAAAACAAGGTAGAATGAAAGAATTAAAACACTTCTTCAGAATAGATTGATCACCGAAAATGTTGTAAGACTTTCTCAATAAGCCAATTTTTTGTGCAATGAAGAAGACACAGACCTAATGTGTTTCTCAAAAGTAAATTTGCTGTCGAGAATCACACCTAAAATTTTAAAAGAGTCATACAAATTTAAAGAAACATTATCAATGCTGAGAACCGGACGTTGAGGAGCCACCGTCCTTGACCTACTTACAATCATACTTTTAGTTTTGTTAGGATTCAACTTCATACCCCATAATTTGCACCATGCACTAATGTTAGCTAAATCTCTATTTAGGGATTCACCAACCCCAGATCTACATTCAGGGGATGGAATTGATGCAAAGAGAGTAGCATCATCTGCATATGCAACAAGTTTGTTTTCTAGGCCAAACCACATGTCATGTGTATATAGTATGAAAAGTAATGGGCCAAGAATACTACCCTGTGGAACACCGGATATCACATTCCTATACTCACTATGGTGCCCATCAACCACAACTCTTTGAGATCTAGGCTATTACTTGAAAAATCAATAATAATGCTAAGAAACGACCCACCCACTCCCAACTGTTTAAGTTTGAAAGCAAGGGCCTCATGATTAACACGGTCAAAGGCAGCACTAAAATCAAGGCCAATCATACGAACTTCCTGACCACAATCAAGGGATTTCTGTACAGCATTGGAGATTGTAAGAAGGGCATCACATACTCCAAGGCCTTTACGAAAACCAGATTGCAAACTAGGGAGTAGATGATTACCTTCAGCAAACTTATTAATACGTTTTGCTAGAAGACGTTCAAAAACTTTAGATAATATGGGAATTATGGAAATTGGGTGGTAATCAGTGGGACTTGAGCTACCACAAACACATTTACATAGAGGAGTAACATTACCAATTCTCCAAGTGCTAAAAGCTCCTCTTCTTGCTAACTTACGCAAAATAACAGATAACTTTGGAGCTAAGAAATCTACTGTCTTTATAAAAAACAAAGGAAAAATACCATTTGGGTCTACACCTCCATAAACATCAAGGTCCATCAACAGAGCTTTAATCTCATGAGATCGAAAAGCTAAGCTAGTTAGTTTAGCCTCAAGAAAACAGGAATGAGGAAGTTCAAGTTTTTCATTACTCCGTTTGCTGTCAAAAACATCAGCCAACAGGGTTGCCTTTTCCTTTGAACAGTGAGTGACTGAGCCATCTGGTTTAAGTAAAGGAGGAACTGTTGCATCTACACCAAAGAGTTCCTGAGTTGTACCAGAAAGGGTTTCTTTTATGGTGAAATTGTACTCCTTTTCAGTTGAGGCATAAACTCTCTGAGCAAAAGCTCGAAGCTGAGTATAGTTGTTCCAGGTCAAATCTGATCTGTTACCCTTCCAAAGATGATAGGCCTCCTGCTTCTCCAAATGAGCACGTCTACAATCATCATTGAAGCAAAGGGTATGTTGGAAAATAAACGGATTGTGAGCGAAGAGAAAATTTTATTTTTGGGTGAGATGGCCATGACGTCCTGATGGAAGGTTCCTTTAGTAGCTTCCCAAGGGTATATATGACTACAGTGATATTCCCAGAGAATCAAACCAAAGGTTTCACAGAATTCTAACTTCTTTCGCGAGTACCCTTAAGATTACTCTCAAGGGTATCGTATATAATCAGGGGACGTATTCTTGACACGCCACATGGCAATCTGCACCCTGAATAGCCTTTATGCTTTGAGGGGGATACGTGGCAGAATTAGAAGGGTAGCCGCAATAGAGGTTACCCTGGTTCCCCTACTACTATCGTATCATAACCGCGCCAACTCCCTCTGGCGGTCATTCCTTGTAGCGTTGAGCATGGTGCTACAGATACAGTAGTTCAGGAAGGGAAACCGTGAAGATCTTTTCATAGAAAAGAAGGGTGGGTCCATCAGGACGTCATGGCCATCTCACCCAAAAATAGATTTTTCGCTTCGCACAAAATCCGTTTTTTGGGCTCAAGCCATGACGTCTTGATGGAAGAATACCAGAGAATTAATGTATCTGTGGATATTTATCAGTGCCTTAACCTTGGGACAATATTTCTACGACCAAAAGGGCCAATTGAGACAAATGACGTTACCGTTATCCGTCATTATCACTAAGCATAACAATGTTAGTGCTTCCAGCCCCCTGCAGGGAAGAGTAATTTTTAGACGTTAGAAAAGGGGGAGTTTGCGCGGTTATGATACGATGGTAGTAGGGGAACCAGGGTAACCTCTATTGCGGCTACCCTTCTAATTCTGCCACGTATCCCCCTCGAAGCGTAAAGGCTATTCGGGGTGCAGATTGCCATGTGGCGTGTCAAGAATACGTCCCCTGATTATATACGATACCCTTGAGAGTATTCTTAAGGGTACTCGCGCCAGAAGTTAGAATTCTGTGAAACCTTTGGTTTGATTCTCTTGGAATATCACTGTAGTCATATATACCCTTAGGAAGCTACTAAAGGAACCTTCCATCAGGACATCCATCAGGACGTCCATCAGGACATTATGGCTTGAGCCCAAAAACTACTGTATAATATATACTATAGTTTTCTGTTTGCAGTATGATCTATACTGCAAATATACTGGCTACTGTAGAGTCATATACTGTAGTTCAGCCGGCATGTTGCCGGCTAAGCTAGCACCTGGCGGCACAATAGGTAGTACCTGGCAGCACTGGCCCAGCCAGCCTGTTGCCGGCTGGGTTAGTACCTGGCGGCACCGGCCCAGCTTGCATTCGCCGACTAGGTTAGTACCTGGCGGCAGTAGCTGAGAGAGAGAGTTAAAGCATGGAGTGAAGGGCTACCTTGTAAATGTTTGTTAACAATAATTAAGGGCCTAATTACTTAACCCTGGATAGGTACGGTGGGTCGTTTGCGACCCCGAGCGTCAAAAAAAAACAGGTTTTTCTCACGTGACTCACCCCCGTGACTGAATTTGTGGGTGATCGACCTGCAGGAGGTGTCTCCCCTACACGCTCTAGTAGTGTCCAGATGTGCATTGCTGTAGCTGTACTCCTTCCCCGATTTCTGAGACGTGTCGGGGTCGTTCGCGTCCGAGTTTACCCTTCTAGGGTAGTTTGCATAATTATCAAAGTTATTACGTATTATGAAATTGTCGTAGAATGGTGCAACTTGTATAGGTTATCAGTTGTGGAAAGTCTTGGTGGATTGTTTGGCTACCATGTGCATGTTTTTTTTTTTAGTTAAAATGTCGTTCATCACCACGAGGACCATTTTACCGCGAGTGCCCCTTTTTCATTTTTTTTCATTTTTTTGCCAAGTCATTTTTCCGTAAGATATTGCCAAATAGTGTCGTAAAACTTTTGCTTGTTTAGTGTTGGAAAGTGTGTCTAGATGATCTGGCTACCCATGCATGACTTTGTTTTTGTCAGATACGACGTAGTTATTGGTATATTGGGTATTTAACTGCGGTTACCAATTTCTGTTTTTTTTTCAATATTTGTAAAAATTACTACGTAGTAAGGAATTGCCGTATATTATTCATTTTTTTTTCATGTTTATGTGTTAGAAAGTGTGCCTTGATGGTTGGGCTAACACGTGCATGTCTTTTTTTTTATCTGAGATGTCGTATATTAGAATGTCGGGCATTTTACCGCGAGTGTCCCTTTTTCATTTTTTTTTCATTTTTTTGCCAAGTCATTTTTCCGTAAGATATTGCGAAATAGTGTCGTAAAACTTTTGCTTTTTTAGTGTTGGAAAGTGTGTCTAGATGATCTGGGTACCCATGCGTGATTTTGTTTTTGTCAGATACGACGTAGTTATTGGTATATTGGGTATTTAACTGCGGTTGCCAATTTCTGTTTTTTTTCAATATTTGTAAAAATTTACTACGTAGTAAGGAATTGCCGTATATTATTGATTTTTTTTTCATGTTTATGTGTTAGAAAGTGTGCCTTGATGGTTGGGCTAACACGTGCATGTCTTTTTTTTTATCTGAGATGCCGTATATTAGAATGTTGGGCATTTTTCCGCGAGTGCCCCTTATTATTTGTTTTGCATTTTTTTGCTTAGTCATGTTACCATAAGGAATTGGCAAGTAGTGTCGCAAAACTTATATTTTTATAGTGTTGGAAAGTGTTTCTAGATGATCTGGCTACCCATGCCTATTTTTTCTTTAGCCAGATATGGCGTATATATAAGTATGTGTTCGATTTTCCTGTGATTGCCATTTTTTCGTTTTTTCCCATTTCTTTCAAAATTACTACGTACTAAGGAACTATCACAGAGTAATATTTCATTTATATGTTTATTTGTCGGAAAATATGCCTTGATGGTTTGCCTAGCACGTGGCTGAAATTTTTTTTTTCTGAAATGCCGTATATTAGAATGGCCATTTTTCCACGAGTGCCCCTTTTTATTTGTTTTGCATTTTTTTGCTTAGTCATGTTACCGTAAGGAATTGGCAAGTAGTGTCGCAAAACTTATAATTTTATAGTGTTGGAAAGTGTTTCTAGATGATCTGGCTACCCATGCCTATCTTCTTTTTTTAGCCAGATATGGCGTATATATAGGTATGTGTTCGATTTTCCTGTGATTGCCATTTTTTCGTTTTTTCCCATTTCTTTCAAAATTACTACGTACTAAGGAACTATCACAGAGTAATTATTCATTTAGATGTTTATTTGTCGGAAAATGTGCCTTGATGGTTTGCCTAGCACGTGGCTGAATTTTTTTTTTCTGAAATGCCGTATATTAGAATGTTAGCCATTTTTCCTCGAGTGCCCCTTTTTATTTGTTTTGCATTTTTTTGCTTAGTCATGTTACCGTAAGGAATTGGCAAGTAGTGTCGCAAAACTTATATTTTTATAGTGTTGGAAAGTGTTTCTAGATGATCTGGCTACCCATGCCTATCTTTTTTTTAGCCAGATATGGCGTATATATAGGTATGTGTTCGATTTTCCGGTGATTGCCATTTTTTCGTTTTTTCCCAATTCTTTCAAAATTACTACGTACTAAGGAACTATCACAGAGTAATGATTCCTCTAGATGTTTATTTGTCGGAAAATTTTGTTTACTTTTTTTTTGATTGAATATCATCAAATTTTTTTAGCTAAAATATTGTTTTACATTTTTTTTTCGATTTTATTTCCCTTCAAAAAATTTTTTTTGGGTCAGAATTTCAATTTTATAGTCGTAAAATAATCGACAATTATCCAGCAACCCACCATACAATTTTTATGCATATCCAATAATAATTAGATTAGTAAATAACACCTTGAAATTGACATACCCTTCCTACATTTCAAGTGGCAGATTAGGGAGTCGGAGTCAGTGTGGTTGGCGGCCATTTTGTGGACATATCCGAAGCGTAAGCTGCCCTATCTATATATATTCTTGTTCCCTATAGAATTTGTGATATTGTGGTATATTTTTACCTGCATAAATATCATATTATATATTAAATATATGTATTTTTTTACGGAATTTCTAAGTACTCAAAAAATTACCTTTAGATATGGCCCCTGATATAAATGTAATTTACAAAATAATGAAGATTTTTTTACATATTTCTATTTTAGGATAACATATGTTTATTCCCTAAAAAAATTAGCCACTTCCTATTTCATTTGGGTACCCAAAAAAATTCATGAAATTTGGACAAATTTTTTTGGCCAAAAAAAGTTACCCTTTTTTTCTCATTTCAGATCTTCACCTCCATGGGTCTGACTTCATCCAAAATACATCAAGATGTGTCCTAAACATTCAAGAATCAATTCCTAAAAGGATTTGTGTATATATGTATAAACTTTTTTTTATGAATTTTTATGTCAGGTCTTTTTTTTTTCTACTTAATTTTTTAAAATATTTATAATAAATAGTTTTTCTGCAGATGAGTAATATTTATCTATACAGTTGTTTTAAGCATTCATTGAAGTTTTTTTTGGCAAAAGAAAAAAGGAGGTTACTGCAAAAACTGATTTTTCAAGAATTTTTTTTGGCGTCGGGGTCGTTCGCGTCCGAGTATACCCTTAAAGGGGTGTCCGAGGACCGTACCTATCCAGGGTTAATCTTACTGCCTTCCTCCAGAATGAGAGTTCAAATGGAAGGGGAGAATGTATCATTCAGGCTTCCATCCAAAAACAAAACCCATTGCCAGTCACTGCCGGTTTGGGAGATGTGGATGGCAGTCCAAGAGAGGACTGAAGAACACTTGACAGAACATGGGTCTCCCACTGGCAGCCGACACAGCCGGCACAACCTTCCCGGAGTCTTGCGTCCATAAGGGAAAGACTGAGTGACTATACAGCTGCTTACGTAGGAGCCCGGCCGGCACCACAACCTACCCGGCAAGCGGTGAGATTGTAGGACGACGGCCACTGGATTGCGATGGCTAGGTCATTGCTAAAGGACAGAAAGGGGCAGGGAAAGGGTCCTGTATTAAGTGTGGAGGAAGGCGACAAGAATGCCGCCGCTACCATACAAGGAAGAAACTCTGTTTCAGTATTGGCGCCATCCTAGGCGGCAGAAGAATATCTATTCTTAAGCCTAGGGTCTGCCGAAACAGTGTTAAGAGGGAGCGGCAGGATTGCCGCCACCTCCCCACAATGGAGAAACATCGTTTCAGTGTTGGCGCCATCCTAGGCGGCAGAAGAATATCTATTCTTCAGCCTAAGGTCTGCCGACACAGGACTAGTCTTCTAGGCCGCAGGGGAGAAGGTGACGGCATCATACAACCACTTCAAGTGCGGCCTAGGGAGGCATAGTCTCCTATGCTTGCAGCTGAAAGCCGACAGGGGAGTGACTACTCACCCTGCTGCTTGGCCGCCAGCAAAAAGACTAAATACTCTGAGGTTCTGTCAAGAAAACCAAAGCCGGCTATCCGCCGACAAAGGTAAGGGACAGAAAACCTTAGCCTAGCCCAGCCGGATTGACTACTCTATGGTAGGACCAAGATAGGGTTGTCGCCCAGGGCAGCACTCAGAGGGAAAAGGGATTACCCTTAAATCTCCACTGGAGATGAGTATCGAGTCTTATAATAATTCTAGGAGATATCTATCGCCGAGTGAATTGAAAGAACGATACACGAGGGTAAACCGTGAACATGTATGAAAGTATACTAAAGCGCATAGGCTAGTTAGCCTAGCGCGAGGCGAGATTCGGTTACCTAATTCGCCGAAACTCTAACGTATACGATCGATATAAGGAAGAGGAAATATATGCAATATTATGTATATCTTTACCAGTATAATTGTGCCTAAATAGCTTCATATTTTATTAATGCTATTACAACTAGGAATGTCATTTTATATCATGCATGAACGTAAACTGAAGCACGTAGGCTAGGAAGCCTAGCGCGGGCGAGGTTCGGTTACCTAAATCGCCGAAACTCAAAGAATACAATCGACATAATATATAACTCCCTAGTAAAATCTTAATTGAATAGCTTCATGAATATTCATGCTATTACAACTGGGAGTGTCGTTCAGCTAACTAGATAACACATGCGTTATGAACGACAGCGCCCACGGCGCCTCCGGTGATCAGCGAAGCTCCAAACACTTAAAATTACTCTAATTTCTCTGTGAAGCAGGAGCTAAAAATTATACACTGTAAAGAATAAATACTCAACTTTCCAGAGGCAGGAGAGGCTGGAGATTGCATGATAAATCCTGAATATCAAGCACGAACGTTAGAGCAACTGGGAAAACCACTGTGCGAAACCGCTACGAAAATAGGAATAAGCGCCATCTAGATACTCAATAGTAGTACGGGAGGAAGGATACCTTGATAACGGCTCCCCTTCTATTTTTACCCCTTTTCCCCCTAGAAGCAAAAACGCTATTCGGGGTGAAGATTGCTATGTGTCGTATGAAGATATACGTCCCCTGATGTTATGCGATATCCTTAAGAGAAATTTTAAGGATATTCGCGCCAGGAGTTAGAATTCTGAAGACCTAAAGGTTAATTCTCTGGGAATATCACTGTAGCCAAATATCCCTTAGAAAGCTACCAATAGGAACCTTCCATCAGGACGACATGTCTTGAGTCCAAAAAAGGATATTAGACTGCATAGAGTATAAACTGAATTTCAGCCACTCTGGATAATCTTGTTCTAGTATAAAAAAATTGATCACGCTTTATGTTGATTAAACACTCAAGTAAACTAGTAATAATGTTATTTAGAACAATCTTGATGATATGAAGGTTATTTTGTAAGATTCCACTTTTACATAAATTAAGAACCCATGCAAACATACACATTTATAGCACATACACACATGCACATATACTGTATGTATGTATGTATATATATATATATATATATATATATATATATATATATATATATATATATATATATATATATATATATATATATATATGTATGTATATATATATATATATATATATATATATATATATATATATATATATATATATATATATATATATATATATATATAGTTGTGTTTAATTAATCATGGGAGGAATTGCAAAAAAAATGATAGAAGAATTGGATAGAGAAAAAAATGTATGATTAAAAATGAATGAGTAAAACTAAGATAATGTTAAAGGAAAATACAGAGAGACAACAAAAAAGCGTTATGAACAAACTCCTAGAAATTATTAATGACTATACATACTGTGGACAGACAGTTTATGTTTCCCCAGGACATGAGACCAAAATTAAAAGAAGGATAAGCAAAGGATGGGAAGCTTTTACAAAATGGTATCATAGAAATTGAAATGCCTATTTTCCCTAAAAAATAAATATTCTGTAAGGACAGTGAGACAAGCATCACCAAGATCAACTGATACTGATTCAAACGTGCATGGGAGTATATTACAAGGTGCGGACGGAAAGGTAGGATGGCGCTGGCGCCAAGTACGAATGAATTGCCCGCCAAAATTTATGTGTTTTTTTACACTTACAAATATACGAATTATGAATTAACAGAAACATGTAATGAAATGATACATATGCCAAAATGTAGCTCTGATAGAGCGGAATACAGATACATGGGAAACCACGGTGTGGCGAAAGGAGAATTCAAATAAATGAGCAGTTTGTTGCTTCTGGACGACGAAGGGAGCGGTGTCCTTACAAGTACTCCCCCCCCCCCCAAGACATCGGGCGGCGTAGAGGGCTGATGATCAATCTTCGTATCTTTTCGGGCGTCGGAGGGTTCCTCTTGTTTTTGAACAGAGGGGCGCGCCGGCGGTCGGCGTAAGGATCTCTTCCTCTTGTCGTCGTTTGATGATTTTTCTTTCGTTGGGCGCCTTGTTTTGAGGTGGAACTCTGGATCTGCCAGGTCCGGCGGAGGCGGTGTCGCTTCCTTCGAGAAATGCTGGTTTCACGCGGTCTATTGAGACCCAGTCCTCTTGGCCATGGACGTCGAGAAGGAAGGCTTTCGTTGTCCTCTTAACTACCCGGTAGGGGCCTCGATAAGGTCTAGTTAGTGGTTGTCGATGAGCGTCGACACGGACGAAAACGTACCCGCAGTCATCCAGGTTTTTTGGCTTGAAGTGCTTGGTTCTGTCCTGGTAAGTTTTGAGACATGGCCTGAACTTCCTGGCGATGTCCCTTAGGTGATCCAGCTTCGTGTCGTCGGTCGATGAGGGAAAGAATTCTTCAGGAACTGTGAGCGCCTCCCCGTAAACCTTTTCGGCGGGCGAAGGTTCGCCGTCTGCGCGAGGGGCGGTGCGAAGGCCGATGAGTACCCAAGGAAGTCGTGATTTCCAGTCCCCGTCGGTGCAGCTCGCCATCAGGGACGTCTTGAGGGGCGCGGTGAGTTCTTTCGACCATGCCGTTTGCCGCGGGGTTGTATGCCGTGGTGCTGTGGAGCGTCGTCCCCATCAGGTTCGCCAAAGCGAGCCATATTTCTGAGAGGAAAGCGGGGCCTCTGTCTGTCGTGATGTCGTCAGGAACGCCAAACCTGCTCACCCAGCTTGACAGGAGGGCTTCGGCGCATGCTTGAGTCGTAGCTTCGGTCATCGGCAATGCCTCCAACCACCTTGTGGAGCGATCGATAATCGTAAGCAGGTAGCGAGCAGATCCAGAAGGGGGCAATGGTCCCACGACGTCGATGTGTATGTGACCGAAACGTCTTTTTGGCTTGGGGAAATCGCCTACCCTTGATTCGGTGTGACGGCTGACTTTGCTTGACTGGCAGTTGATGCATGACTTCGCCCATTCCCGGGCGTCCTTTTTTATCGCTGGCCAGACGAACTTTCAGACAGAAGGCGAGCGGTGGTGCGTCCTGAGGGGTGTGAAAGTCCATGGATGATATCGAATATTTTCCTTCTGCAGGAGGCTGGTATCCAGGGACGTGGGAGGCCGGTGCTGGTGTCGCAAAGAATAGTTACTCCTGCTGGTCCGAGGGGAATCGCACTTATCTTGAGCGCGGATGGCCCTTCAGGTGATCCTGTGCTTCTCGGTCGGTGCGTTGTTCGGTTGCGAGATTGGCGTAGTCGATTCCCAGGTGGATTGCGTCAATTTCAATCCTTGAAAGGGCGTCCACGGCTGGATTTTTATTTCCTGGGACGTAACGTATGGTGCACCCGAATTCGGCGATTGTTGCGAGATGACGTTGTTGTCGGGAGGACCATGCGTCAGTCAATTTCGTAAAAGCGTGTACGAGGGGTTGATGGTCCGTCGCGATTGTGAAGGGAGTGCCCTCCAAGATGTGCCTGAAGTGGCGGACGGTGAGGTAGACGGCGAGGAGTTCCCTATCGAAGGTGCTGTATCTTGTTTCGGCGGGTTTCAATTTCTTGCTGAAGAATGCCAGCGGACGAGGAGACCCATCGACGAGTTGCTCCAGCACAGCCCCACAGGCGACGTTGCTGGCGTCGGTCGTTAGTCGCAGGGGCGCGTTGTCGTCGAAATGAGCCAGGGTGGTGGCATTCGCGAGGGCATCCTTCGTCTGGGCGAATGCCTGTTGCTGGGGCAAACCCCACTCGAGTTTTTTCGCTTTTCCTTTCAGGACGTTGTCGAGGGGTGACAGGGTTTGTGCGATGTTGGGGATGAAGCGCCTGTAGTAATTGACCATCCCCAGGAACTCCTGAAGTTAACGGATGGTCGTAGGTATCGGGAACTTTCTGATGGCGTCGACCTTCGTTGTCATGGGTTTTAGCCCGCACGAGGATACGCGGTGACCAAGGAAATCCACTCCTTCCGCACCGAATGTGCATTTGTCGAAACGTACGACCAGGCCGTTCTCCTGTAGGCGTTTGAGGACGGTGCGGACGTGCCTCCGGTGTTCCTCCTTGGTTTTCGAGAATATCAGGATGTCGTCGACGTAGCAGACGCAGAAAGGTAGGTCACCCAGAATGGTATCCATTAGTCGTTGGAAGGTCGCCCCGGCGTTGCGTAGACCGAAGGTTGTGTATGCGAAGGTGTAGGATCCAAACAGCGTTACAATGGCTGTTTTCGGGATGTCTTCCGGAAATACGGGGACCTGGAAGTAAGACTTGAGGAGGTCCATCTTGGTAAAATACTTTGCGCCGTGCAACGTGTTCGTTAGGTCCTGCATGTTGGGCAGCGGGTAGTGATCGGGCGTTGTGATGAGGTTGAGGCGCCTGTAGTCGCTGCAAGGTCTCTAGGACCCGTCCGGCTTTTTTACCATGTGTAGGGGCGATGCCCAGGGGCTCGATGCTTTCTTACAGATACCCATGCGTTCCATGTCCTCAAAGGCGCGTTTGGCATCCTTCAGTTTCTGGGGCGGTAGGCGGCGGAATTTGGCGTGAATAGGAGGTCCTGTCGTTGTGATGTGGTGGTAGATCCCGTGCTTGGACGCGGAACCTGGCGAGTGTCGGAGCTCGGGCTTGAAAACCTCGGGAATTCTTGTAGGAGGTCGGCGTAGGGGTGCGTTGTTACAGCGGATACGGACATTGTTGCAGGGCCGTGTTCTAGGGCGCGGGACTGGCAGGTTCCCGTGTCGATGAGATGTTTGTTAGCGACATCGACGAGGAGTCCGTGGTGGGCGAGGAAATCCGCACCGAGGAGGGGGCGATTGATGTCGGCGATGGCGAAGGGCCAAAAATACCAACGGCCCATGATAGATATCTTGAGGGTCCTATTCCCATAGCACCGTATGGGAGATCCGTTGGCGGCGATGAGTGAGGGAGCGTTTTTGTCGGGACCACGGTCTAGGTCGGACTTGGAAGGTGGGAACGTTGACTGCATTGCGCCGGTGTCTACCGTGAGTCTACGGTTGGAAATGGTATCGAGTATATAGAAACCATTCTTGTTTTGGTTACCTGCGGCTGTAATGGTGGCAGGTGGATGCTTCTGGCGTCGTCTTTTAGGGAAACTGCGTGGTGCTCTACATTTCTTGGCGTCGCTGCCGAACTGTTGGTGGTAGAAGCACCATGCTGGGTTAGTCCTAGGGTTCGGTCGTGTTGGTTGCGGCGGTTTCTTTCTTGATAGAACGTTGATCTCGTCGTCCTCAGGGGCCGTTGCCGAGGAGTCTATGGAAGAGCAGCTGCTGAAGGAAGAGAACGAAGGCGGTGTTGACGATGATGCTCCGAGGCGAGATACTGTGGAGGCCTCGTGGAGCTTCTGAGCCTTCGACAGGAGTTCGTTCATCGGGAGCGTGTCGGCGTCTGTCAATCGGGCCCTTACGTCCTGTGGTAGGCGTCGAAGAAAGATCTCGCGAGATAAGCTAATCTCACGTCGTTGGCCGTTGCTGTCTGTTTCGGGGAGCAAAAGCAGGCCGGTTAACTCGTCCCACGCCTCGACAGGAGAGGTATCACCCATGGGCTTGCCGGCAAGGTCCAGGACTTTCTGTGCCCTTGCTGAGACGGAGAGGGAGTAGATACCGATGAGTTTCGTTCTCAGGTCGTCGTATGAAACTTGGCCGGCCTGGGCGTCGTGCCATGGGGAAATCTTGTCGAATACCTCTTCAGGTATGGAGGTGAGAACGATGTCAGCCTTGGCGCAGGAGTCGCTGAGTCTAGCGACACGGAAGAGTACGTCTGCTCTCAGGAACCAGGAAGCGGTGTTGTGTTGAGAAAAGGGCGGCAGTTTGACTTTGGGCGTGGAGGCGAGGCCGTTGGGTGCGATGGGCGTGTTGCTTCCTGCATCGTGGCCAGACGACGAGTCGGCGAAGAGGTGAGAAATTGATATGTCGGTTAAGCTCATCCTACTGCCTTACATGCACCGAAGTGTGGGAGAACCAAAGGCAGGTTCATGCCTAAGGTAACGGAGTATAGAGAAGGTAGCACGGCCGTAATAAGTCCGTTAATGGCAAAGCCAAAACCGCTGATGCTACTTTCAACTCCGGGGTCACCAGTTGTAAGGACAGTGAGACAAGCGTCACCAAGATCAACTGATACTGATTTAAACGTGCATGGGAGTATATTACAAGGTGCGGACAGAAAGGTAGGATGGCGCTGGCACCAAGTTAGAATGAATTGCCTTCCAAAATATATGTGTTTTCTTACACTTACAAATATACGAATTATGAATTAACAGAAACATGTAATGAAATGATACATATGCCAAAATGTAGCTCTAATAGAGCGGAATACAGATACATGGGAAACCACGGTGTGGCGAAAGGAGAATTCAAATAAATGAGCAGTTTGTTGCCTCTGAACGACAAAGGGAGCTGTGTCCTTACAATTCAATCAGATGGTCCTACCAGTATTAACATATACATCAGAAACTTGAAGCTTTCCTAAAGCCTTAGAACATAAGTTAGTTACAACTCAAAGGGCAATGGAAAGAATGATTATGGGAATAACACAAGGAGACATAAAAAGAATAACATTGATATTAGAGCAAACTAAAGTAGAGGATATACTAACATGTAAGAAAAAGACTTGGATATAGACAGGAATTATATTGAGAGTGACAAATAATAGATGGACATTAAGAATAACAGAATGGGTCTCTAGAGATTGCACAGAAAGCAGGGGAAGGAAAAGAAGATGATCGATCGATGAAAGTTTGCAGGTGTAGACTGGCATAGAAAGACCATAATTAGACGCAAGTGGAAGGACATGTCTGAGACCTTTGTTTTGCAGTCGACTAGTAGTGACTGATGATGATATATATATATATATATATATATATATATATATATATATATATATATATATATATATATATATATATATATATATATATATATATATACATTCTTACGAAGCTGGTCTAGTGTAGAGTAAATACAGTAGTTTAATAATGATTTTATTTATATTTTATGTGTGCATTGAAGATAGGTTAGCCAGCTCTTAAGATGAGTTCCTTTCATGTAGACTAAAGATTATTATGTAAATTACGTAAGACTCGTCGTTAATTTCATTGTATTTATTCAAGTCAGTATAGGTAAATTAACGATATTTGTAGGAATTAACTTTGTTATTTCACGTAATTTTGTTACTAAGTCTTTCGTAATCTGTTTGCAAGTGTTATGTGATCATACAAAATAGTAACAAGGGCTTATGTAATGTTCTTTTATAATTTTATGAGGTATTGCGTCATTTTTGTGAGAGAATACGCAGTATGCCATGTGCGTTAGAAAATTCGCAAAAAAGCATAGTGATAGGATGTTATCTTTTTTTAATTTCGGGGACAAAGGGTGGGCGGAGCTAGCTGACTGAGAGAGCTCGTCTTGTGTTGCGTGGTACGGTAACTCCCATGCTTCTAAAACCATTTGTAACATTCCGGAAGTAGCAAAGTTTCATATATATAGCGACACCAGGATTAGAAAGAGAGATAAAAAATTCCAGCCTTAAGATCGCCATCTCTCCTCTCTCTCTCACTCTAGCACACAACCCAGAGTATTGTTTTAAAATTTTGCAGTACCTATAGTGTGTCCTCTTTAAAGTGATTTTGTGCCCCCGCACATATCGTGTCTAGTTGAGTTAAAACGTTGCTGTAAATTTGGCAGGTGATTTTGAATTCATGGTGTTATGGTGAGTGTTAGCATTGTGTAAAATTTTTGTAAATGACCCTGAAATAACGTGTAAGGTAGCCTAATTGTATCGTGATCTGGTTATCTATTTTCATTAAGTATCAAACTTTAATATTGTATTCAGATTTAATTTCAAGTGAAACAAGTGATTGTATAATTTTCATAAGTATTTCTTTTGTCTTAATCTAAGGTTTATTCAAATTTAAAATTTTAAGTCAAGTGGTTATATAATTTTCAGATCTAATCTTTGTTACCCAGTTTACTTTTGAGTGTACTTAAGAGACCTTTGGATATTCAGTGTTTTATATATTGCAGTCTGGGAGTTATTTAACTGTCTCAGAGTTCGTGTATTAATATTTTAAAGTGTAACAGTTTTAATGTAAAAGCAAACAAGTTAGTCTGGAATTCTAGAGGTTGATTAACTTGCCAGTCATAGTATATATTATATTCTATGTTTGATTCCCAGTCACGAGCCATAGTATAATATAATTTTGGTGCCCAGACCTGGGAGCCATCATCATATAATATATTTTTGGTGCCCAGACCCTTGGGATTGAGGAAGTCTGTTTTAAATATTTGTGATAAATAACAGGCCGTGTTTTGATTAAAGGTTTTTAAACGATACAGTGTTGATAGGATTTTGTATAATGTTTGTATATATTTTTGGAAAGAAATTTAATACTGTTAAATTACAAGACGGTGCAGCTTAATTTCCAAGAGTTTTGGAATACCCCAAATGTTCAGGAATTGTCAGGAGCTAATGTAACTAAAGCTCAGTGGCTCTCTGTCTTAATGGCATGTGGTGGCCATGCAACAAGTGGGATGATTAAGGACCAGTTGGCCCTAAAACGGAAGGCATGAAAGCAGATGGGGATGTGGAGGCTGAGATTTGACGAATTGCAGTGGAGGAGAATTTGCTTAGGTTGAAGATGATGGCAGAACGAGAAGTAAGAGAGAGAAGATGGGAAGAAATGGAAGCAAGGCAAGAAGAAAAAAGAGAGAGAGGATGGGAAGAAATGGAAGCAAGACGAGAAGATGAACGAGAAGAGGCCCGAGAGATCGCAAGACATATGAGAGAGATGGAAGCAAAGGAAACTGCAAGCCGAGAAGAAAAGGAGAGAAGACAGAAAGAAAAAGAGAAAAGATAGGAAGAAAATGAGAGAAGACAGGAAGAAAAAGAGATGGAAGAAGCGAGGCATGCGCAGGAGTTGGAGCTGTTGAACGCCCGTGCACAGTTGACAACGTAGACAGAGAAGACCCCTACTAAGCACGAACCCGTGTTTAATGTGTCCGATACCCAGAGGTTAATTCCATGGTTCACGGAAGAGGCTCCAGAAGAGTTCTTTGATCATTTTGAAAAGGTTGCAGCAATGATGAAATGGCCAGAAGATAAATGGTGTGTGTTATTGCAGAGTTTGCTCTTTGGGAAAGGCAGCAGTGCTTACTTATCCTTATCTCAGGACCAGAGAAAGGAGAATCAAGAAGTAAAGAGGAGCGTGCAGCAGGTGTACCAGATGACCCCTGAATATTATAAGGAAAATTCCCGAAGTTTAAGGAAGGACGAGGAAATTACTTTCTTGGATTATGCTTATGAGGTACGGCAATGTTTTAAATAATGGATAAAGGCTGCTAACATAAAGGAGATGGCTGATTTAGAAGAACTGATAATACTAGAGCAGTATCTACGGGGAATTCCTGAATTTATTCGAACGTATTTGAGAGAGAGAGGTGAAGAAACGTGATAGAACCTCTTCGCTGAGTGAAGATTATAATATTATCAGTCGTAAACCCTCCTCGGGCATGAAGTTTCAACCGTCGTTCCGACCAAGTGTCAAGTATTCGCCGAACCATGGAAACCAGTTCAGCAATAACTAAGCGAACAAGTACAACAGTTACAGTGGAAGTAGCACAGGTACTGTCCGTAAGCAGAATGCAATAGTATCACCGCAACAGTCTTCGAATTGTCCTCCTTCAAGTATCGTGAAAGACATGCAGGTGGCTGATATTATGTGTTTTAAGTGTGGCAAGAGAGGCCATATCAGTAAGAAATGTTGGTCAAACCAACCAAAAGCAGTCGCCCAAGTAATTAAGGATAATTCGACATCACAGAAAGCGAAGACAAAGAAGCAATCAGGAAAGGATGGAAGGGAAAATAAACCAGCCAAAATTTACATGATGAACAGGACGAACCCAAACAGTGTGGATGCCTTTAAACCATATATTTATGAAGGTATGTTCGGAGCAACAGACAGGAGTGAGCGAACCCCGGTCAGGATATTGCGCGACATAGGTTGTAACCATAGTGTGGTGGTACGAGGAGTACACCCATTAGAGGAACAGTCTCTCACAGGGACTCGGTTATTTTGAAGGTAATGGGAGGTGAGGAGGTTACCCCTATTTGCTGTTTAAAACTGTCATGTGAATTGGTGACAGGTAATTTTGACTTTGCGGTAAATGATTCATTGGCTGTCGAAGGAGTAGATGTCTTGCTGGGTAATGAGGTAGGCGAAGCGCCGTTCGTGCCTTGTTCCATTGTAACAGAGAAACCTTTGAAGTATAGTCCTATGACAGAACTCGAGAAAGGCTACCGGTATGTTTCATAGTTGTGTTACAACTAGGAGTATGAAGAAGAAAGTGGCTGCAGAAAAAGAAGAAAAAGAAATCGAAGGAGTAATGAACTTTGGAGGATTTGTTTTCCGAAGAAGAGGATTCCCTTGATAGTACACAAGAAGAGAACTCCCGAATAGTCCCGAGCGAAGAGGAATGACAGACAAGCGGACAAGAGGACAAAGAAGAAATAGACTTGGAAGAAATAGAAAATTCAATGTTAGAAGAAGGACAAGTGAGTAGGAAAAGGCTGATTGGACTGCAACGGAAGGATGCAATGTTAATAGAGTTATTGTACCATGTGGTGGACGAGACAGAGGAACAGCAGTCTCTGACCTGTTATTATCTTAAGGATGGGTTGCTTATGAGGAAGCATAAGCCCGCCCATATCCCTGGAAATGCCGAATGGGGGATATATCGTCAGATACTAATTCCCGCACCAATGAGAAGACAGGTGATCACGGTAGAGCATGAGAGGAGACATATGAGGATAAGAAAGACAACGGAGAAGATAATGAAACACTTTTGCTGGCTTGGCATGCATAAGGACGTGAGCCAGTTTTGCCGTGCATGTCACGTATGTCAAATGGCCAGAAAGCTGAACGAGTACATTAAGAAAGCTCCCTTACACCCGATAGAAGTACTAGGACCAATTAAAATGTTAGCAGGAAAATGAAAGGACCAAGAGGAAACAGATGGAGAATATGTCAAGAATTTGAGGAGAAGGATCGGTGAGTTAAGAAAATTTTCCATAGAAGACATGAAAACAAGTCACGGACGAGCGAAGAAAAGGTTTGGTATAAAGCGTACGAATAGACAGGTTGCAGAACCCCTCAGCAAAGGACCAAAGAAAATGTTGGCAGAAAAAGGGAAGTATTGAGAGGAAAAGGACGAAGGAAATGTGAAGGATTTTAGGAAAGGTATCGGTAAGTTAAGGAAATTTTTGCTTGAAAGCATGAAGACAACGAGTCAAGGACGAACAAAGAAAATGTTTGGTATGAAGAGTACAAATAGACAGCTTATGGTATAACGGCAGGTGTTGGTCTACGCATCGGAAAGGAGATTCCTTCTCACTGACGAATTCCCAGAACCATTCCGGATTTTGAAGGAGAACAGTGACCGGACCTACATTATCGAGATACCAGGAAAAAGGAAAAATCGGAGGAAGACCACATTAACTCCGAATCCGATACTGCAAGCACCGGATTTCAACGAGAAATTCTTTATCCAAGTGGATGCGTCGGATAACGGGATTGGAGCTGTCTTGTTGCAAGAAGACGAGGAAGGAATTTTTCACCCTGATTGTTTTGTGTCGTCGAAGCTGAAGAAGCAGCAACCAGTCGACTCTACAGTTGAAACAGAACTACTGACGCTGATCGCACCAATAAACAAATTTTTAATTTACGTAAATCAACCACAGAATGAGATTACAGTGTATTCGGATCATAATCCTTTCACTTTTGTGAATAAGGTGAAAAATAATAATTAAAGGTTAGCTAGGTGGTCATTGTTTGCAACCGTATTGTATTAATGTAAAGCATATATCAGGTAAAGATAACGTGGTTGCAGATTATTTATCTCGGGCTGAATCGATAGATTCAGGCCCAGAAGTAAATACAGTAGTTTAATAATGATTTTATTTATATTTTATTTTTGCATTGAAGAGAGGTTAGCCATTTCTTAAGATGAGTTCCTCTCATGTAGATGTGAGTTTGTTATGTAAATTACGCAAGTCTTTTGTCGTTAATTTCATTGTATTCCTTATCCAAGTCAGTATATGTAAATTTACATTATTTCTAAGAATTAACTTTTTTATTTCGCATAATTTTGTTACGAAGTCTCACGTAACCTGTTTGAGAGTGCTATGTGATTCGTGTAAAAAGTAAACAAGGGCTTATGTTAATGTTCTTTTATATTTCTATGAGATATTGCGTCATGTTTGTGAGAGAGTACACAGTATGCCATGTACGTTGGAAAATTCACGAAAAACCTAGTGATAGGATGTTATCTTTTTTTTTCGGGTACAAAGGGTGGGCGGAGCTAGCAATACTTGGTAACTCTGACACTTAGGCCAACCTGCCACACTTCCAAAACTATTTGGAACATTCTGGAAGTAGCTAAGTTTCATATATAAGGAGACACCATGGTTAGACAGAGAGATTGAGAACTCCAGCCTCAAGATCTCCATCTCTCCCTTCTCTCTCATTGTCGCACACAACCCAGCGTATTATTTTAAAAGTGTTCAGTACCTATAGTGTGTTCTCTCCAAAGTGATTTTGTGCCCCTTCGTGTAGCGTGTGTAGTAAGTTCAAATGTTGCTGTAAATTTGACAGGTGATTTTGAATTCATGGTGTTGTGGTGAGTGTTAGAATTGTGTAAAGTTTTTGTAAATGGTCCTGAAATAACGTGTAAGGTAATTGTATCATGATCTGGTAATCTATTTTCATTAAGTATCTAACTTGAATATTGTATTCAGATTTAACTTCAAGTGAAACAAGTGATTGTATGATTTTCATATGTATCTATTTTTGTCTTAGTCTAAGGTTTATTCAGATTTAACATTTAAAGTCAAGCAGTTATATGATTTTCAGATCATGATATTTTTGTCTAAATTTAAGTTTTGTTCAGACTTAATATTTTGAGTGATTTATTTATTTTATGTAAATTCTTTCAAAGTGTTATAATTTATATAGAATATATCTATTTTTGTAAAGATGGTATTATTCCAATCACCATTGTTTAGAATATTATTCGCTCATATCCTGTTAATGAATCATAGTAAGTTTATTCATAATAATAATTACCTAGCTTAGTTTTGAGTGTATTCAGTGTTTTATATATTGCAGTCTGGGAGTTATTTAACTGTCTCAGAGTTCGTGTATTAATATTTTAAAGTGCAACAGTTTTAATGCAAAAGAAAACAAGTGAGTTTGGAATTCTAGAGGTTGATTAACTTGCCGGTTGTAGTATATATTATATTATAAGTCTGGTTCTCAGTCACGAACTATAGTTATATATATATATATATATATATATATATATATATATATATATATATATATATATATATATATATATATATATGTGTGTGTGTGTGTGTGTGTGTGTGTGTGTGTGTTTGTATGTGTGTGTGGTGCGAGCGCTGGTGTTTGTGAGCTCGCTTGGCAACATTGAGACTCTTAACACTGTACTGGCTTGGCCAACACCTTGCCACAATGCCACAACTTTAAGCCAAATAAAGCCAATGTTCCAGCAACTATGTTTGGTATTCCATAATTCATTTGGCTTATATTCACCATGGCCAAGTTTCTGCGGCCCCGACCGATTGACATTAACCCAGAATCAGCCAGTGCGGAGGACAAATGGATTATGTGACATGATAACTTTGAGGCGTTCTGTGCAGCCATCAACCCGGACTTAAATCCAGATAAGTTGTCCCTGTTTCCTGCTCACGTATCTTGTAAACTGTTTAAGATCCTTAAAAGTGCCACCACATATGCCACTGCCATAAGCCTGTTAAAGGCTAGATTTGTTAAACAGAAAAGTGAGGTGTTTGCCATATACAAATTAGCCACCTGCAAGCAACAGACTGGCGAGACTTTAGACGCTTTTATGGATAAACTCAAAGGTCTGGCCTCGGAATGTAGCTTCACTAATTGTACAGCCACTCAGGCAGAAGAACTGGCCATCAGAGATTCATACATCACAGTTATGGCATTTAATACAATCCGACAGGAACTGTCAGAGAACTTATACTTGGACTTATCCACAGCTGTGAAACTGGCCCGTACACTAGAAATGGCTCAACTGCACTCAGTGTCTTATGCAAGTGAAACCAGCACCACAGTGGCAGCATTGATAAAGGAGCAGGCAAAACCCAAGAGGTATCCCAACAGTTTTCTGATCAAAATGAGTGACTCCTCGAATTCAAGTCACTGTGCTGCTGCCGTCAGCGGTCAGAGGTGCTTCTTTTGTGGAGGATCCTTACATCCCAGAGTCCACTGCCCAGCCAAGAAAGCCTCGTGTTCCAACTGCCAGAAGGTAGGTCATTCTGCTCGTGTCTGCAAGTCACAAAGAAAACAATGGAACATTAATGGTAAATCAACTAACTCTAATCTTGTAGCTGGAGTGGTCCCAGATACCCTCACACACTCCACCCCAGCTTCCATGGCAGGGGCCGCTCTGGCTGCAGCTTCTCTTGCACTTTGAAGCGTATACAGAACTGTCCTACCTGTAGAACTGAACGAAGGCGAGGCTCTGGACGGGCTGGTTGACACTGGAGCATTTAAAAGCTTTGTAGACACCAAAGTAACTAAGACTATGAACTCAGTAACTCGTTCTTCAGCCTGCAGCATAACCATGGGTAATGCCAAACAGACAATGAAACTTACCAAGTGTTGCAATTACAATTTAACCGTAAGTGGAAGAGTATACCCTGAGTTCTGTCTGCACTTATTGGAGAATTGCGTGGCTCCTATTGCTTTGGGACATGACTTCCTACAGTTACACAGGCAAGTCAGCGTAGACTTTGATGGGAAGCACCTGCCTTTGAAGCTAAACATCCAGTCACCTTGTGCTCTGATAGCGGCTCAAATTGAACTGCCAGCCATCTTCGACAATCTGACAGTCGACTGACATCCGATACAGGTGAAATTCAGATGGTATTCTAAAGAGGACTCTGAGTTCATCAAGAAAGAAGTAAAAAGGCTGCTAGAGGAGGGCATCATCACACCAAATCCCATTTCGTGGAGAGCTCAATTGGTGGTCGTTAATCAGAGTGACAAAATAAGATTGGTCATAGATTACTCGTAAACTGTAAACAGATTCACCATCCTGAATGCTTATCCTGTTCCAGGGATCACCGAGATGATTGAAAAAAATCTCTACTTTCCGCTACTTCAGCTCCATAGACTTGAAGGCAGCATATCATCAAATACCACTGAACATGGCTGATCAGAAATTCACGGCATTCAAAGCGGATGGAAGGCTGTTCGAATTCACGCGCTTTCCTTTTGGAGTAACCAACGGAGCTACTTGCTTTCAGCAAGTTCTCGATGAAATTATTGCCAAGGAACAACTAAAGGGTACGTTCGCCTACATAGATAACATCACATGACATCACGGTCTGCAGTCATGAGAAGAACACAACAGAAATCTGAAATGTGTTCAAGAAACTGCATTGAAGTATGGACTTTCCATAAATGACAAGAAAAGTGTTTATGCTCAAACATCAATCTCAATTTTGGGCCATGTAGTGAATGTTCACCAAGTCCTACCTAACCGTTGCTGGAGATGAACCCTCTGGACAGTACCGATAGTCTCATAAGAATGTTGGGACTCTTGTCCCACTATGTGAAATGGGTTGTACTGAACTTCTCCCAGAAAATTCGACTTCTAGTCAAAGTGAAAACTTTCCCAATGACTAAATCTGCAGAACAAGCACTCGAAAAACTGAAGAATGAAATATCTCAAGCTTCACTAACTGCTATGGATGACAAAGCAGTCTTTGTAGTCAAAACAGATGCCTCTGTTGACACCGTTGCAGCTTCATTGACACAAGTAGGAAAACCGGTGGCCTTCTTTTCTCACTCTCAGAATTGCAGAAACGACAATCGGTAAGGGACGTGAAACCCGTGCTATCATGGAAGCCATCAAGAAATGGTGACACTTTCTGCTAGGACGTAAATTCCGACTCATAACTGATCAGCAGGTGATGCGTTTCATGGTTGATGCCAAGAACCATGTCAAAATCAAGAATGAGAAAATAATGCGATGGAGGCTGGAACTGAGCTGTTTCAACTTCAACATCATGTACAGACCTGGATCGAAGAGCCAAGTAGCAGATACTCTCTCTCATACCTCGGGATGTGTGGCCTCACTTACCTGTACTCAAGGAGACGAGCTGATTCAGCTTCACACGTACCTGCGTCATCCAGGAATCAGAAGGATGACCCACATCATAAGACAGAGAAACTTACCCTTTACCATTGAAGAAGCTCGCACTTTCATATGTAAATGTCAAATTTGTGCTAAGATCAAACCTAAGTTCTCCAAAGAAACAGGAACATTGATAAAAGCTACCAGGTCATTCGAGCAACTGGCTATTGACTTCAAAGGTTCGATGCCGTCCACCACAAAGAACAGATACATTCTCAACATAATCGACGAGTACAGCAGATTTCCGTTAGCCTTTGCAACAGAAGACACCTCAGCGAGTACCACCGTTAAATGTTTGTCTACTCTCTTTTCAGTTTGGGGCCTGCCCGAGTACTTTCATTCAGACAGGGACCTGCTTTCGTGTCTTCAGAGTACCAAAATTTTCTTCATGACCGTGGAGTGGCTACAAGCTACTCATCTGTGTATAACCCCCGTGGCATGGCCAGATCAAGGGAGCCAATGGAACTTTGTGGTGCACTGTAAGGTTAGCTCTTGCCTCTCTCTCCCTCCCTATAGATATGTGGGAGGCTGTCCTGGATCAAGCACGACACAGCATGAGGTCCCTTCTATGCATCGCTACAAACCAAACACCGCACAAGCGCATGTTCCTGCACCTCAGGAAAGCAACATACAGGCAGGCGACTCCATTATGGATGACAGAAAATTAGCAACCTCTTCTAAAGAAAACGGTTAGGAAATCCAAGTACTAACTTGAGGTCGAGGAAGTTAGACTCATGCATGTCAACCCACAATGGGTTCAGGTTGTGCACTAAGATGGCAAGGAATCCACTGTGTTGACTCATCACCTGCCTCCTGCAGCTAAAGTATTCAGTCCAAACACCTGCCACATTAAAGGAAGCCGTCACTTCTTCAACATGCGAGAGAATGGTAAGACTCCAATCAATCAAGGAACCCCCCTCCCACCTGGAGATCCCAGCTTGAGAATGGAAGGAAGTCGAGTGGAGACAGAACAAGTCCAGAGGAGGGAACCTGCAACTGAACCACAACAAACCACGGAACCGCTCACTCCAGAAAAGGCACAGTCGAAAGGAACACCTGCAGAAACACCACCCTCAATGCACAAGTCGCACTAGGCATCCTCCTGGCTATCTCAATGTGTTTGTTATGAATTAGTACTTATAAGGCCAATTGTTACCAGTGAGCTTTGTAATGCAAATGAGGTGAGCTTTGTAATGCAAGTTAGATGACCTTAGTCATGGAATAAAATAAGTACTAATGAGTTTTGTAATGCAAATGAGGTGAAATTTATAATGCCAATGAGGTAAGCTATGTAATGCAAATGCAATGTGAGAAAAATTGCAGTTGGTGTGAGATATGAGTGAATTCATGCTTTATTATGATGTGAATGTGTACTGTACTGTACATTCTTCTTCTCAGTGGGGGTGAATGTGGTGTGAATTAGTGACTGTGAGCGCTACTGTTTGTGTGCTTGCTTGGCAACATTGAGACTCTATACTGTACCGGCTTGGCCAACACATTGCCACAACTTTAAGCTGAAGAAAGCTAACGTTCCGGGCAATAATACAACTAGAATAATATCATCAAATAAGAAAAAAAAATAGAAAGTAAGCATTAATATACCTAATATATATATATATATATATATATATATATATATATATATATATATATATATATATATATATATATATATATATATATATATATATATATATATATATATATATATATATATATATATATATATATATATATATATATGTGAAGAATTTTCTTCACTCTTCTTCTTTTAATCGTATTTTTAGCGCTCTTCTACTAATACTATAGCTACCCCTTAAACATTCTCTCCTACATCTAGTTTTCTTTAACGAAACATAGGGAGGACTAATCTAAACTTGTTGACAGTGACGCACGCCATGCTCGTGACGTCACAGCGTAGATACGCACAACAGATGGCCTTAGTGGTAACCCCGGCGTATGTTGGTTCTTTCCTTAAACTACATGGGTTGAGATTAAATTCCTAAACTGCACATTTTATATAAATTCCAATACTGCTGAATTAATGCATCTTATATTTCTCAATACCAATTAAGGTTTGTTAATTTTAAGATGTATGCCCATCGTACCAGTCCATCGGTAATTAATAATTTTAAATATTAATTTTTAGTAAGCCAAATAGGTAGGATTGTTGTATATATAACCTCCCTCAGAGCAGCAAGATTTATCTGAGTATTTAGTACAAAATCCTGCCTCCTCTGCGCTCCTTGCAACAATATATTGCCCTGTCCTTAAGTCCCGATATGGCACCCCCAATGGATTACCGTGCGCATCAAGCTCTTCACCTGTCTGGAAAGGTGAAGCCAGGTGATCTCTTCGACCGTAGTGTCGGCGCCATTCATCAAGAAGCTGCCCTTGCCTCCTGATCTGCTGGGTCAGTGATTCCATGCACTTCTGGCTCACCCCCCCCCCTCTCTCTCTCTCCCAAAACTCGACTCACAAAGGATTGCTGCCGGTCGGAGAGATTGAGAAGAAGAGGACCCTGGGATACCATAGTTGTAGCCAACGAGGATTCTTGGGGTGAGCCAGGCAATAGTGCAACAACCAGGTCAACAGCTATCACGGGCATAGGACTGATCTTTAAAGGAGTGCAGGTACTACATCAATGGCCATTTAGTTTTCCCCCATTTTTTATTAGCTTAGACTAATTTTAACTTGATAGGGAACCTGGCTAATTACACTATTCGGACTGTGTGCGGTGGGATTGTGTGTATATATTTTTTCTATACAATCTTTTGCCTTTTGAGACTAACATAGTCTCTGGGTCACGTGGGCCACGTGCCAGACCCCATTTTGATTTTGATTGTTGCAGACCACGTGTCTAACCCATCATTTCCATCATTTTGAATTGCATTTTTATTATTCCATTTTGTCTTTGTTAAGATGTCCGTTTCTTTTATGTAAATTTGTGAATAAATCAATATTAGGTTAATTAAACCTCTTTAGTATTTTTGCTCCCTCATTTATTTTAATGTGTGAAATGAATAATTGATCACGGGACAAAATACCCCATATTTAAAGAGTAAGTCTATAGGTGGTAACAGCGAGGTACTTTGCATTAATATATTTGCTTCGAAGGTAAAGATCCTTATCTTTAAACTTTTAAACTACTTTACATCATTGCTCCCATTTTGGATTTTGTCTTAATTACATTAACGTAAAATAACTGTCCAGCATTTCACTGGGGTAGCTGGGACGGAGCCGGAACAGAGCCTGAGAATGAGATGACTATAGACCTGACAAAGCTAGAGTAGGCCATAAATTATTGTTAATCCTACGTGTGGAGTTCTCCGGCCTCTGGACAGTAAAATTTCCCCCTTTTGTATTTAGAGTGATGGTTAGTGAATTGTGACAGTAAAGTATTAGCAGGGTGTTTGTGCCCCGAGAGTAAGTGCTCATATCCTCCCCTGTTGAACTTTATGTAACTGTTATAAGGAGACTTTCCCGGACTAAGTTCCCACTCAGAACATAACCATTAAAAAATTCTCCACATATATATATATATATATATATATATATATATATATATATATATATATATATATATATATATATATATATATATATATATATATATACATATATATATACATATATAGGCCTATATATATATATATATATATATATATATATATATATACATATATATAAATATATATATATATATATATATATATATATATATATATATATATATATATATATATATATATATATATATATGTGTGTGTGTGTGTGTGTGTGTGTGTGTGTGTGTGTGTGTGTGTGTGTGTGTGTATATATATAAGCCTAAAGCAAAATGTAAATGTATATTCATATAATGAATGAAAGTGGTATAAGAAACTAATGGTATATAGGCTACATTGAAAATTGTAGATATTGAGCATAGTTTCAGTGAAAGAATTAGTTTTACAAACAGAATATCCTAAACAATGAAACTGATATTTACATTATGGTTGGGTAGGCAAGTATAAATATTTTTTCACACAACTATAGTACCCAGATAACATGAGATTTGCATACATTTTCTTTAAAGATCGAACGCTAAGCAATTCCTTTAGATAAGCGGGCAGAGTATTCCAATGTTTAATACCTTGATGTAGGCCTACAGTAGATACAATTGCTCGCATCTATTACTACGAATGAGTTAAGTTTGAATTTTTCGATCCATATGGATGAACTGATTTTTAAATTGTTTATGAATTATTTTTTGTCTTAAATCTGAAAATTTGTTTAATATAATTGTTTGGAACATCATATTCATTAAGGAGATTTAACGTTTTATCTATTAAATATTATAACACATGTTCAGCTGACTCCACATCAGTTAACTCAAGATATAATGAAGTAAGTAAAGTTATTGTTTTGTTAGAATTAACGTTTAATTGTCCAATTCCAAATTCTATAATAATCATATCCTTATATTATCAGTATCTGCAAATAAAATTCACAAAACTGTTCTTCTGTTGCAGAAACGTGATTTGAACAAATTGAGTCTCATGTAGTATTTATTTAGAAGCTTCCGTTCTAGAGATAAAGAAAGTTTTCCACTTGGGTCCGGCGGCTATCTTGGCGGCCATTTTGGAGAAAATATCCCCATACTGAAAATGTGCACCAAAGCTACATGCAATAGAATGGAGTTGAATGAATGTGGAGGAACAGTGACCCTCGCTCAGCAGCTTTGATGTGAAATCCTGATTTATCATGCATGGAGAGCAATCCATACTCTTCAATTGCTTTTGAAAAGGAGACTTCACAAGGACACAACATCACACCAAATTTACCTCCAAGGGTTGGTTTTGTTCCGAATAAAGTGCAAAATTTGCATTGACCTTCTTTCAGGGACTGACTGTTCACAAGACTTCGGTGTTGTTTCTTCCAGAAATGTTGAAATATGAGTTTTGGGTTCTCTAGCACGACCATGAGTTACAACTTTTTTTTTTTTACATGACAAATTTTTCACTTGGTTGAAAATGGTGTTTGAGATAATTAAACTTTTCTTCACCTGCCACATTTGTCGGAGGGATACCTTGAGACAAGAGTAACCTCAAATTAACTATGTGACCTGAACAGAAACGAAAATATGAGAACCTGACTATCAAAACTTGAAATTGCATCATATTTGACTTTCGGAGTCATAATAAAAAAAAAATTTACATGGCATCCATTTTGAAATATATGCCTATCTTGTTCAGAAAAGGTATCAGCCCCAGCTGGAGAATGAGTGGTAGTCTGCTCCTGATCATCAACACCAGCTGAAGCATAACTCTCAGTATGCTCCTGATCATTAGCTCCAGCTAGATAATGACTAGCAGTCTACTCATGATCATCAACATAAGCTGGAGAATAGCTGACAGGCTGCTCCTGATAATCAGCACTAGCTGGAGAATGACTGGCAGTCTTCTCCTAATCGTCAGGACCAGCTGGAGAATGACTGGCAATTTGCTCCTGATCATCAGAACCAGCTGGAGAATGACTGGTAGTCTGCTCCTGATCATCAGCACCATCTGGAGAATGACTGGCAGTCTGCTCCTGATCATCAGCACCAGTTTGAGAATGACTGGCAGTCTACTCCTGATCATCAGCACCATCTGGAGAATGATTAGCAGTCTGCTCCTGATCATCAGCACCAGCTGGAGAATGACTGGTAGTCTGCTCCTGATCATCAGCACCAGCTGGAGAATTACTGGCAGTCTACTCCTGATCATCAGGACCATCTGGAGAATGAATGACAGTCTACTCCTGATCATCAGGACCTGCTGAAGAATAACTGGCAGTCTACTGCTGATCATCAGGACCATCTGGAGAATGAATGACAGTCTGCTCCTGATCATCAGCACCAGCTGGAGAATTACTGGCAGTCTACTCCTGATCATCAGGACCATCTGGAGAATGAATGACAGTCTACTCCTGATCATCAGGACCATCTGGAGAATTGCTGGCATTCTGCTCCTGATCATCAGCACCAGGTGGAGAATGACTGGCAGTCTACTCCTGATCATCAGGACCAGGTGGAGAATGACTGGCAGTGTACTCCTGATCATCAGCACCATCTGGAGAATGACTGGCAGTCTACTCCTGATCATCAGGACCATCTGGAGAATGGCTGGTGGTCTGCTCCTGATCATCAGGACCAGCTGGAGAATTACTGGCAGTCTACTCCAGATCATCAGGACCATCTGGAGAATGAATGACAGTCTGCTCCTGATCATCAGCACCTGCTGAAGAATAACTGGCAGTCTACTCCTGATCATCAGGATCATCTGGAGAATGACTGGCAGTCTGCTCCTGATCATCAGGACCATCTGGAGAAATGCTGGCATTCTGCTCCTGATCATCAGCACCAGGTGGAGAATGACTGGCAGCCTACTCCTGATCATCAGGACCATCTGGAGAATGACTGGCAGTCTGCTCCTGATCATCAGCACCAGGTGGAGAATGACTGGCAGTCTACTCCTGATCATCAGGACCATCTGGAGAATGACTGGCAGTCTGCTCCTGATTATCAGGACCATCTGGAGAATGACTGGCATTCTGCTCCTGATCATAAGCACCAGGTGGAGAATGACTGGCAGTCTACTCCTGATCATCAGGACCATCTGGAGAATTGCTGGCATTCTGCTCCTGATCATCAGCACCAGGTGGAGAATGACTGGCAGTCTACTCCTGATCATCAGGACCATCTGGAGAATTGCTGGCATTCTGCTCCTGATCTTCAGCACCAGGTGGAGAATGACTGGCAGTCTACTCCTGATCATCAGGACCATCTGGAGAATGACTGGCAGTCTGCTCCTGATCATCAGGACCATCTGGAGAATGACTGGCATTCTGCTCCTGATCATCAGCACCAGGTGGAGAATAACTGGCAGTCTACTCCTGATCATCAGGACTATCTGGAGAATGACTGGCAGTCTGCTCCTGATCATCAGGACCATCTGGAGAATGACTGGCAGTCTGCTCCTGATCATCAGCACCAGCTGGAGAATGACTGGCAGTCTACTCCTGATCATCAGGACCATCTGGAGAATTGCTGGCATTCTGCTCCTGATCATCAGCACCAGGTGGAGAATGACTGGCAGTCTGCTCCTGATCATCAGGACCATCTGGAGAATGACTGGCAATCTACTCCTGATCATCAGGACCATCTGGAGAATGACTGGCAGTCTACTCCTGATCATCAGCACCAGGTGGAGAATAACTGGCAGTCTGCTCCTGATCATCAGGACCAGGTGGAGAATGACTGGCAGTCTACTCCTGATCATCAGGACCATCTGGAGAATGACTGGCAGTCTGCTCCTGATCATCAGGACCAGGTGGAGAATGACTGGCATTCTGCTCCTGATCATCAGCACCAGGTGGAGAATAACTGGCAGGTTACTCCTGATCATCAGGACCATCTGGAGAATGACTGGCAGTCTGCTCCTGATCATCAGGACCATCTGGAGAATGACTGGCAGTCTGCTCCTGATCATCAGCACCAGCTGGAGAATGACTGGCAGTCTACTCCTGATCATCAGGACCATCTGGAGAATTGCTGGCATTCTGCTCCTGATCATCAGCACCAGGTGGAGAATGACTGGCAGTCTGCTCCTGATCATCAGGACCATCTGGGGAATGACTGGCAGTCTACTGCTGATCATCAGGACGATCTAGAGAATGACTGGCAGTCTGCTCCTGATCATCAGGGCCATCTGGAGAATGACTGGCAGTCTGCTCCTGATCATCAGGACCATCTGGAGAATGACTGGCAGTCTACTGCTGATCATCAGGACCATCTGGAGAATGACTGGCAGTCTACTCCTGATCATCAGGACCATCTGGAGAATGACTGGCAGTCTGCTCCTGATCACCAGGACCATCTGGAGAATGACTGGCAGTCTACTGCTGATCATCAGGACCATCTGGAGAATGACTGGCAGTCTACTCCTGATCATCAGGACCATCTGGAGAATGACTGGCAGTCTGCTCCTGATCATCAGGGCCATCTGGAGAATGACTGGCAGTCTACTCCTGATCATCAGGACCATCTGGAGAATGACTGGCAGTCTGCTCCTGATCATCAGGACCATCTGGAGAAAGACTGGCAGTCTACTCCTGATCATCAGGACCATCTGGAGAATGACTGGCAGTCTACTCCTGATCATCAGGACCATCTGGAGAATGACTGGCAGTCTACTCCTGATCATCAGGACCTTCTGGAGAATGACTGGCAGTCTGCTCCTGATCATCAGCACCAGGTGGAGAATGACTGGCAGCCTACTCCTGATCATCAGCACCATCTGGAGAATGACTGGCAGTCTGCTCCTGATTATCAGGACCATCTGGAGAATGACTGGCATTCTGCTCCTGATCATCAGCACCAGGTGGAGAATGACTGGCAGTCTACTCCTGATCATCAGGACCATCTGGAGAATGACTGGCAGTCTGCTCCTGATCATCAGGACCATCTGGAGAATGACTGGCATTCTGCTCCTGATCATCAGCACCAGGTGGAGAATAACTGGCAGTCTACTCCTGATCATCAGGACTATCTGGAGAATGACTGGCAGTCTGCTCCTGATCATCAGGACCATCTGGAGAATGACTGGCTGTCTGCTCCTGATCATCAGCACCAGCTGGAGAATGACTGGCAGTCTACTCCTGATCATCAGGACCATCTGGAGAATTGCTGGCATTCTGCTCCTGATCATCAGCACCAGGTGGAGAATGACTGGCAGTCTGCTCCTGATCATCATGACCATCTGGAGAATGACTGGCAATCTACTCCTGATCATCAGGACCATCTGGAGAATGACTGGCAGTCTACTCCTGATCATCAGCACCAGGTGGAGAATAACTGGCAGTCTGCTCCTGATCATCAGGACCAGGTGGAGAATGACTGGCAGTCTACTCCTGATCATCAGGACCATCTGGAGAATGACTGGCAGTCTGCTCCTGATCATCAGGACCAGGTGGAGAATGACTGGCATTCTGCTCCTGATCATCAGCACCAGGTGGAGAATAACTGGCAGGTTACTCCTGATCATCAGGACTATCTGGAGAATGACTGGCAGTCTGCTCCTGATCATCAGGACCATCTGGAGAATGACTGGCAGTCTGCTCCTGATCATCAGCACCAGCTGGAGAATGACTGGCAGTCTACTCCTGATCATCAGGACCATCTGGAGAATTGCTGGCATTCTGCTCCTGATCATCAGCACCAGGTGGAGAATGACTGGCAGTCTGCTCCTGATCATCAGGACCATCTGGGGAATGACTGGCAGTCTACTCCTGATCATCAGGACGATCTAGAGAATGACTGGCAGTCTGCTCCTGATCATCAGGGCCATCTGGAGAATGACTGGCAGTCTGCTCCTGATCATCAGGACCATCTGGAGAATGACTGGCAGTCTACTGCTGATCATCAGTACCATCTGGAGAATGACTGGCAGTCTACTCCTGATCATCAGGACCATCTGGAGAATGACTGGCAGTCTGCTCCTGATCATCAGGACCATCTGGAGAATGACTGGCAGTCTACTGCTGATCATCAGGACCATCTGGAGAATGACTGGCAGTCTACTCCTGATCATCAGGACCATCTGGAGAATGACTGGCAGTCTGCTCCTGATCATCAGGGCCATCTGGAGAATGACTGGCAGTCTACTCCTGATCATCAGGACCATCTGGAGAATGACTGGCAGTCTGCTCCTGATCATCAGGACCATCTGGAGAAAGACTGGCAGTCTACTCCTGATCATCAGGACCATCTGGAGAATGACTGGCAGTCTACTCCTGATCATCAGGACCATCTGGAGAATGACTGGCAGTCTACTCCTGATCATCAGGACCATCTGGAGAATGACTGGCAGTCTGCTCCTGATCATCAGCACCAGGTGGAGAATGACTGGCAGTCTACTCCTGATCATCAGGACCATCTGGAGAATGACTGGCAGTCTGCTCCTGATCATCAGGACCATCTGGGGAATGACTGGCAGTCTACTCCTGATCATCAGGACCATCTGGAGAATGACTGGCAGTCTGCTCCTGATCATCAGGACCATCTGTAGAATGACTAGCAGTCTACTCCTGATCATCAGGACCATCTGGAGAATGACTGGCAGTCTACTCCTGATCATCATGACCATCTGGAGAATTGCTGGCATTCTGCTCCTGATAATCAGCACCAGGTGGAGAATGACTGGCAGTCTGCTCCTGATCATCAGGACCATCTGGAGAATGACTGGCAATCTACTCCTGATCATCAGGACCATCTGGAGAATGACTAGCAGTCTACTCCTGATCATCAGCACCAGGTGGAGAATAACTGGCAGTCTGCTCCTGATCATCAGGACCAGGTGGAGAATGACTGGCAGTCTACTCCTGATCATCAGGACCATCTGGAGAATGACTGGCAGTCTGCTCCTGATCATCAGGACCAGGTGGAGAATGACTGGCATTCTGCTCCTGATCATCAGCACCAGGTGGAGAATAACTGGCAGGTTACTCCTGATCATCAGGACTATCTGGAGAATGACTGGCAGTCTGCTCCTGATCATCAGGACCAACTGGAGAATGACTGGCAGTCTGCTCCTGATCATCAGCACCAGCTGGAGAATGACTGGCAGTCTACTGCTGATCATCAGGACCATCTGGAGAATTGCTGGCATTCTGCTCCTGATCATTAGCACCAGGTGGAGAATGACTGGCAGTCTGCTCCTGATCATCAGGACCATCTGGGGAATGACTGGCAGTCTACTCCTGATCATCAGGATGATCTAGAGAATGACTGGCAGTCTGCTCCTGATCATCAGGGCCATCTGGAGAATGACTGGCAGTCTGCTCCTGATCATCAGGACCATCTGGAGAATGACTGGCAGTCTACTGCTGATCATCAGGACCATCTGGAGAATGACTGGCAGTCTACTCCTGATCATCAGGACCATCTGGAGAATGACTGGCAGTCTGCTCCTGATCATCAGGACCATCTGGAGAATGACTGGCAGTCTACTGCTGATCATCAGGACCATCTGGAGAATGACTGGCAGTCTACTCCTGATCATCAGCACCATCTGGAGAATGACTGGCAGTCTGCTCCTGATCATCAGGGCCATCTGGAGAATGACTGGCAGTCTACTCCTGATCATCAGGACCATCTGGAGAATGACTGGCAGTCTGCTCCTGATCATCAGGACCATCTGGAGAAAGACTGGCAGTCTACTCCTGATCATCAGGACCATCTGGAGAATGACTGGCAGTCTACTCCTGATCATCAGGACCATCTGGAGAATGACTGGCAGTCTACTCCTGATCATCAGGACCATCTGGAGAATGACTGGCAGTGTGCTCCTGATCATCAGCACCAGGTGGAGAATGACTGGCAGTCTACTCCTGATCATCAGGACCATCTGGAGAATGACTGGCAGTCTGCTCCTGATCATCAGGACCATCTGGGGAATGACTGGCAGTCTACTCCTGATCATCAGGACCATCTGGAGAATGACTGGCAGTCTGCTCCTGATCATCAGGACCATCTGTAGAATGACTAGCAGTCTACTCCTGATCATCAGGACCATCTGGAGAATGACTGGCAGTCTATTCCTGATCATCAGGACCATCTGGAGAATGACTGGCAGTCTACTCATGATCATCAGTACCATCTGGAGAATGACTGGCAGTCTGCTCCTGATCATCAGCACCATCTGGAGAATGACTGGCAGTCTACTGCTGAGCATCAGGACCATCTGGAGAATGACTGGCAGTCTGCTCCTGATCATCAGGACCATCTGGGGAATGACTGGTAGTTTACTCCTGATCATCAGGACCATCTGGAGAATGACTGGCAGTCTGCTCCTGATCATCAGGACCATCTGGAGAATGACTGGCAGTCTGCTCCTGATCATCAGGACCATCTGGAGAATGACTGGCAGTCTACTCCTGATCATCAGGACCATCTGGAGAATGACTGGCAGTCTGCTCCTGATCATCAGCACCAGGTGGAGAATGACTGGCAGTCTACTCCTGATCATCAGCACCATCTGGAGAATGACTGGCAGTCTGCTCCTGATCATCGGCACCAGTTGGAGAATTACTGGCAGTCTGCTCCTGATCATCAACACCAGGTGGAGAATGACTGGCAGTCTACTCCTGATCATCAGGACCATCTGGAGAAGGACTGGCAGTCTACTGCTGATCATCAGGACCATCTGGAGAATGACTGGCAGTCTACTCCTGATCATCAGGACCATCTGGAGAATGACTGGCAGTCTGCTCCTGATCATCAGCACCAGGTGGAGAATGACTGGCAGTCTACTCCTGATCATCAGGACCATCTGGAGAATGACTGGCAGTCTGCTCCTGATCATCAGCACTAGGTGGAGAATGACTGGCAGTCTACTCCTGATCATCAGGACCATCTGGAGAATGACTGGCAGTCTACTCCTGATCATCAACACTAGCTGGAGAATGACTGGCAGTCTACTCCTGATCATCAGGACCATCTGGAGAATGACTGGCAGTCTTGCTCCTGATCATCAGCACCAGGTGGAGAATGACTGGCAGTCTACTCCTGATCATCAGGACCATCTGGAGAATGACTGGCAGTCTACTCCTGATCATCAACACTAGCTGGAGAATGACTGGCAGTCTACTCCTGATCATCAGGACCATCTGGAGAATGACTGGCAGTCTACTCCTGATCATCAGCACCAGGTGGAGAATGACTGGCAGTCTACTCCTGATCATCAGGACCATCTGGAGAATGACTGGCAGTCTGCTCCTGATCATCAGCACTAGGTGGAGAATGACTGGCAGTCTACTCCTGATCATCAGGACCATCTGGAGAATGACTGGCAGTCTACTCCTGATCATCAACACTAGCTGGAGAATGACTGGCAGTCTACTGCTGATCATCAGGACCATCTGGAGAATTACTGGCAGTTTGCTCCTGATCATCAGCACTAGCTGAAGAATGACTCGCAGTCTTATCATCAGCACTAGCTGGAGGATGACTGGCAGTCTTCTGATCATCAGCACTAACTGAAAAATGACCGGCAGTCTGCTCATGATCATCAGCACCAGATAGAGAATGACTGGTATTCTACTCGTGGTCTTCAGCACCATTATTATTATTATTATTATTATTATTATTATTATTATTATTATTATTATTATTAGCTAAGCTACAACCCTAGTTGAAAAAGCAATATGTTATAAGCCCAGGTTCCAACAGGGAAAAATAGCTCAGTGAGGAAAGGAAATAAGGAAATAGATAAACGATGTGGGAAATAATGAATACGTAAAATCAAATATCTTAGAAACAGTAACAAGAGTAAAACAGATATTTATATAAAAACTATAAAAAGACTTTTGTCAGCCTGCTTAACATAAAAAAACATTTGCTGCAAGTTTAAACTTTTGAGGTTCCACCGATTCAGGGTAGGAAGATCATTCCGCAAGTTGATCACAGCTGGAATAAAACTTCTTGAATACAGTGGAAAAGTCCTGTGTTAAGATTAACTGCAGGCCTAGTATTACGAACTGCATGGAACTGTCGGGGAGATCTGTATTTAAAGGATGATCAAAATTATGAAAAATCTTATGCAACATGTATAATGAACAAATTGAACGACGGTGCCAGAGATTAATATCTAGATGAGGAATAAGAAATTTGATAGATCATAAGTTCCTGCCCAACAAATTAAGATGAGTATCGGCAGATGAAGACCTGACAAGAGAACAATACTCGAAACAAGGTAGAATGAAAGAATAAAAACACTTCTTCAGAATAGATTGATCACCAAATACTTAAAAGACCTTTTTAATAAGCCAATTTTCTGTGCAATTGAAGAAGTCACAGACCTAATGTGGTTCTAAAAAGTAAATTTGTTTGAGGTTTGATAATAGGATTCAACTTCATGCCACATAATTTGCACCATGCAGTAATTTTAGCTAGATCTCTATTAACATCTTGATGAGACGAAAACCCAATCGTTTATTCAGTCCCTTAATCTTCAAAAGAATTACCATTCAGTAGAATTAGGGATTCCTGTCATTACATCACACACACACACACACACACACACACACACACACACACACACACACATATATATATATATATATATATATATATATATATATATATATATATATATATATATATATATATATATATATGTGTGTGTGTGTGTGTGTATATATGTATATAAATTAAAGAGAAAAAAAAACAATGTCCACCCTCGGTTTGTGAGTGAGATTCTGGATTTCACGTTTGTTTGTTCCGATGAGTCATCATCAAGAGAAACGTCTACCTGGTGCCGCTCGCTCTGTCTGCCAGTGACAGTCAGTCAGTATTTCGAGATCAGCTGACTCGGACGCGAGCCCTTTAACTTTGTCAGCCACCTGACGTTAATTGCTGTGTACTAAACATTTTATATTATAAACAATTGTGTGCCACTATTTTATGGTATAGCGACAGTGGCACGTATTTAATTGTGATAATAGACGTGAAATGTAATGAGAAGAACGTTTATTTCTCCTGATTTCAGCAGGAGGCGAAGAAGAACCTCTTTCCATTGAAAAGGTGCATCAGGCGAGATCCTTAAAGGTAAAGTATCTTAGCCACGGGTTCTAACACATTTGTCATTGCCTATTGTCATTACATTTAAGCAGATGTTACAGAATATTTTACAGTCCCCTATATTCATGTCATGCTAAGATAATGCTGTATTAGAAGAAACTACTGTATTTGGTTGTCGTTTTTGGGTTTAGGGCTTCCACTACGCTTATCGTATATCTCCCAGGGAAAGGACTTACAGGACTCGGTGACAGCAAATACAAGTACTGTACCAAAATCCTCCTAATTTCACTCCAAAAAATGAACGAGAACTCAGGCACTTTGGTAAAGACAATGCCATAAATTAGGTTAGGCCGGCTGTTCTACAATAGGGTATAATGTATTCCTGTGATTTGGCTAACCCTAAAGACCTGAAAATACTACACAGTATATACATGCACATATCTATGTTGATATGATGGGTTTTAATAAAATTCGACTTGCTTTGAGATATAGATATATATTTCAAGAAAATGAAAAATAGTTTTGAAATAAGTTGCTTTTGACATATAAAATTTGACCTAAACGACTATGTTAAGCAATGTCTGCGTCAATGAGTTTTCTTGAAAATACTAAGTTGAAATAGCCATATCTTTATTAATACTTTGAGATATAGATATGTATTTTAAGAAAATAGCAATATAATGAAAAAAAGGTGTTTTTATGTATAAACTTTGACATGAAAGACTATATTAAGCAATGTTGGTGTCAATGAATTTTATATTTTATTTAGCATTTGATTTTATAAAACATGGAAGTATTTGATATACAGCATTGATATATATTTTTAGGAAATATCGGCAAATAATGAAAAAATATGTTTTATAATAAAGAAGTTTACCTGAAGTAGCATCACTTCAAAGTAAATACTTAAAGACCTTTTGTAATGTATTGTCCTAAGAACTATACACCAAATTTTTCTAAATACAGCAAGAAAACAATTAAATGTGGCTAACCACTTCAGTATCCTCATCAGTACACAGCTTAAACTTACGGTCCCGGGCTGGGATCGATCTGCTGCCATGCGAATGCTAGGCGAACACATTACCACTACACTGTACTAGCCAAGAGGCTAGCACCGTCTCCTGATGTTCATTCCCATAGGAGAAGGACTTCTCCAGAGCATTTTAATTCCGTGGAGTATGCTTGTAAGGTTGCAAAACAATTGCCAGAATCATAGATCATCATGATCAGAGCGTTCTTCTCTTAGAAGACGCTCACGCTCTAGAGCTTCGCGCTCACGACTCAACGCTCTCTTCGGAGGCGTTCTTCTTCATGAGGACGAGTCTCGCGATCGCGCTCGACGCATTCACGAGACAGGTCGAGATGTAATCCTACACGCTCGCATTCTAGATCATCCAGGTCTAGATCACAAGGACGGTACTCGCGTTTGCGAGGACGACGCTCGCTATCATGAGGGCGGCGTTCGCGCTCACGAGAGTATCGTTCACTAGAGCGATGTGCTCGTTCATGAGAGCGACGTGCTCGTTCACAAGGCCGACGCTTGCGTAAGATTAGCAGTCGCGATGTTCACGCCGTTCTTGAACGATACCCGGGGTGAGGTTTGAAGCTCTACCTCAAAAGAACGGCAACAGCCCACCCGGGTCATCAGCACTGGGAGAGACAATAGGAGGATCACCAAAACATCATCTCTGCTGGATTCGCAGAGTCATTAATTACGCTCTGAATCCAGATCCTCATCCAACACATCGACTCACGATGTCAGGGGCACAGCTATGCCAGTGGCCCTTCTAAGCAGATTACTTTGTGACGCAGGTTTTGCAAGCAAGACGTGACCCACAGGAACTCGATATGATCTCTATCGGTCCTGTGGTGACTGCACAATAGCTGGTTGTATACCTTGAGCTCCTTATTGGACAAGTACCAGAAGGTTGAGGGCACTGTTACCCGGTTTTAGTCTGCTTGGAAAGCAGCATCCTGAGTTTTCTGCATAAGCTGACCTCAAACCAGTGCAGGTTAACCCTGCTCCCTTGTGTACCTAGTATTGAGCTAATACTGTTGCGTTCCCATACCCTGGCGAGGTGATATGGGGAAAGTCTTGGTTACAACAGTTTTTTCCTACAAAAAGACTCTGATTAACTTTACCCAGACAGTCACACTTCTAAATATCTCGACACACAGCTTGCGTAGGCTGCGGACAGCTTGCGGGGACTCCTTATTTTGAGTACTAACATACTCAGATAAGGAGCCCCCGGTTTAAAGCCAAAAGCCAGATTGGCAGGGACATCCACCCTTCCTAATGGGCAAGTCTCCCCTGAATAATTAGCTTAGGTTTGTATTCCAGTTACGGAACAAATGACAAATTCGTAGATAATTTGTATTTTTCCTAACGATACAAACCTTAGCTATTTATACAAATTTGCCCGCCAGCCCTATCACCCTTGAAGTCCTACCTCCAAGCAAAGTGAGTTAAATCACTGGTGTATGAGTGGGAGCGGTAGCAAGCTACCCCTCCTAGTGGTATGGGTAGTTGACCCTCACAAATTTTAATGGCTCGTCATTTCAGCTTCGCAGAAAGTAATACCCCTAAATAAATAGCTGAGGTATGTATCCTTAGAAAAAATACAAATTATTTACGAATCTTATGTTTTTGAGTTATAAGCTCCCAAAGATTTGCTCTAAAGTTTCACTTTTTTTCTTAGAAAAATCAAAATAACATCATTCAGATAACTTTACTTAGTACTTTTATTACTTATTCCTACATGAAGGCTCCCTAAACGAGGTATTTAATCCCTAAGTTTACTAATACACTTGGTGTGAGGGTGTCATGAGTTGCCGGCGGCCTCTCATTGTTGTCAGAGTTATAGTTAGAATGTTCCAGCTTTATACTGTTTTCATGTTTCCCTCTCTTCTTGGGTCTTTTTTTGCTGTCTGCTTACCTTTTGTTATTTCTTCGACTTTAGGTAACATTGGCCTTGCTATAAAGTTCAAGAGGACATTGTAAAATCACAATGTCCATTGGAACTACAAGACACACATCCATTGTAACTTCTCTATGTCTTTGGAAACTCTGGCTGGTCCTCTCGTAGATCGTAGTTTGTGTTCGCCTAACCTCTACCAATGCCTTCCATCTCTGCCAGACGTACGAGATTTAAAAACATAAGTGAAAAAATTTCTATATATATGCAAAAATAAAAAAGCAAAGATGATTCTGTCAAACTCAGTCATGCAGACGATGCAGTAAGGATGATGTCATTATTTAAAGACTACTTTATCTTCCTTATTTGTAAAAATAATTGGCTGAAATTTCTGGAGAGCATGTATGACATGTTTCTGTATAGATAGAAACAATAAAACGATTTTCAAATTTTTAAAGTTATGTCAAACAACATAGCGGACGGTCCCCTTTAAGTTTTGGTCTGATAGCAAAATGACTGGTTATATTAAACATCAGAAGTCTTTGCAATGCTAGAGGACTCAAGAGAAGGAAAAGTCCTTAGCGAGTGATGAATTTCTTGATATGTGTACTCTGGGGTCTGATTGTTTGGATTCTGCCACCGGAGATTCTGTTCCTGATTTGCTTGTCACCCCTGCTACCAATTTTTACACCTGTAGGGTCTAACAATATTTAGGCCAGGCTTTTTCCCTTGAAGCTATTTGTAGTAAAAAGATATAATCTTTACAACAGAATTTAGACTGACATTCCAGTTATTTAACATTATCAGGAAATCATGAGTTTGCTTTTACTAGGATGTTTATTAACCTCATGGATTCTCTTGTAGCTCTGCTCATCGAGCATGCAGGCCTTCCTCATATCCTTGAGGCATCAACTGTATGTTTCCCTTTTTCTTCCCATAGTTTTAGAGGGACAGAGAGCCTGGTTGTCAGCTACGTTGCCTTTTGACGAGTCCCTGTTTGATTTGACAGTCCTTTCAGATGTTTTCTTGAAGCACCAGGGCAATGTCTTCGTATCAAGGCTCTATGTTTCGGCCTCACCTCTTCTCTGATTTTCTCTCAGGTTGTGGCTTGGGTGATCAGCCATTCTATACCATGCGTGGATTTGTATGCTTTGATTCCTGGAGTTTTGGCTAATCCAGGTGCCCTCTTTTGAGGATTGCCTCCAGTAAAAATAATTTGGTTCTGGACCTATCCCAGGAGTTAGGGATCTGTGTGATCCTCTTGAGTTTCCCGTGATCCCTTCCCAGTCTACCAAATTCCTGGTTATCTCTCTGGCTACCCTAATTTTGTGGGCGTCTCCGTTGAAGACTCGGGCAAACAAGTTTATAATTCTTCTGGGGGAATTTTGTCCTCAGAGAGGTCCCTCCCTTCTTGTGGAGGTCTTTTTTTAGGGGTCCTGGCTTTTCTGACCCAGTGGATCTGGGTGGTTGTCTTAGATGGTGTTCCTACAGTTGGCCCTTTGTCGGTCTTTAGACTTTATGGCTATAGAGACTCTTGTAGCTTTATCTCCACAATGCTGGGGGTAGCTCCTCTGATAGTCACAGAGACTGTCTCAAAGCAGGGATGGACCTCCATTCAGTTCCTCTGACCTCATGTTTGGTCCAATGTATTGTATAAAAAAATGTGGTGCATTTCCAGGATCAAAGATCATTTTGGTCCAATGGTCAGAAGCAGAGAAGGCACATTTCAGAAGTTAGAGGGAACTGAGGGCCGGTCAGCTAAGTCTCTTAGCGCTTCAGGACCATTTGGCAGACTAGGTAGTGGCCGTCATTGTCGTCGTGATGGCCATCTCTTACTGGAAGAAGCACTGGGGGACTTGGTGTCAGTTTGGTGATGGGTGAAGAGGATGAGGACATCTATGTTTCCTTAGTTCATTTTAGGTTGTCTTGACATCTGGTTCAGGTTCAGGGCTCAGAATGGACCCCTTGCGAGGAGGTCTTTTGGCCAGAAGAGGTGGCCAGTAACATTCTTTCTGTTTGCCATGCCTCTGAAATTCTAATGTCAGGTCTTCTTCTCCTTTTCAGGTTCCCCAGAGTGCCGTGGGTGTTGCTCCTCTGTAGGATGGGGAAGGTCTCGAGGCCTATGCCCTCCTTTCTTTTTCTATGGAGAGGGCTGTCCTCAACTAGGGGAAAGTAACCAGTCATCTGACTTTGAACTTTCTCAAAAGGACTGGTTTCCAGAACTCCTGGAGTTCCTTCTGGAATCTCCGATTCACCTGCCAGAGAGATAAGATCTAAGACACCCTCCTTTCATCGATTCTAGGAAGGGCTCCACGTGCTTCAGTCTCATGCATGGAGACTGTCAGAGGTTTTCCAGATAGGAAGTTTTTTTTTTTTTTTTCTATTCTCCAATCAGTCGGATCTAGCCAAACAGGTTTCTTCTCGCTAATTCTATCCGACTAAATGACCTGTCTTTTGATTTTTGTGTCTGACACAAGGATGTTTATCTTCTAGACCTTCCTTGGTCAAGATTGCAGAGTTTCTGGTATATATCCATCAGACTCAGGTCTGTTTCCCCCACATATAAAGTGTTAGATTGAAGCCATTGTACATATTTAAGGAGAGACACCGAGATATTCACCTTTCATGTTCTCAAGGATCTTGTTCGAATATTATCCATTACTCGGCCTAAAGCCCTCCTGTCATGGAACATTAATGGAGTTCTTGGGGCCCTTAGTTCTCCTTACGAATTGTTGGAGACGAAAGATGCCAGAGCTCTTTTGCCAAGTTGCTCTTCCTTGTTCCCTTGGCGACTGTCAACGGTGAGTAAGCTTTAGGGGCTCTCAGGTTTGTCTCCCCCACATGTTAAGGGTTAGATTGATGCTGTTGTACATGTTTAAGGCAAACCCCCAAGATTTTCACCTCTCATGTTCTCAGGGATCTGGTTTGATCATTCTCCATTGCTCACCCTAGAGCCCAGAGTTCCCTCATGTCATTGGACATTAATGGAGTTCTTGTGGCCCTCAGGTCTCCTCTTTACGAACTGTTGGAGACCTCAGATGTCAGAGCCCTTTTGCCAAGTCGCTTTTCCTTGTTCCCTTAGCAACTGTCAACAGTGAGTGAGCTCTAGGCACTTTCAGTCCAAGTTGCCAGGTTAGGACAAAATATAATTTGTTCCGTAACCGAAATACAAACCACGCTATTTACATTGGGTTTACTTTCGGCGTTGCTGAAATTGACGAGTCAATAGATTTTAACGAGGGTTAACTAACCCCGCGCTATTTAGCGGGGGTAGGGGAAGGGGTAGCTTGCTACCCCTCCCCCCCCCACACACCGGTGAATTGACTCACTTCACTTTTGGCTCGGACGATGTGCAGACGTGTCTGTCTATCGTCCTCGTTGTTGACAGCCTTAATCTTTTTTCTTTGCTTTTCCTCAGCTGTGTGTTTGGAAGTTGGCTCGCCCTTTGGTATTCACCATGCGCAAGTGCCCTGGGATCCCCGGCCGCCCTTGCGGTAACTTCATGTCGGCGGTGGATACCGATCCTCACACCCTTTGCCCGCAGTGTCGAGGCTGACGGTGTGACAGGGAAAATACGTACAGTGAGTGTAGGGAGTGGTCTGCCTCCCAGTGGGAGAGGTTTGCCCACCGGCGTAAGAAGAAGTCCAAGAGGGACCGTTCTCCTTCTGGGGTTGCCTTGAAGGAGGAGGGCTCTAGGGACTCTTCTTCCGCTGCCCAAACCTCCTCCGAAGCTCCCACTCGTCCGGCCTCTCGTGAGAGGCCTCCGAGTGGTAGCGCAGACCCTTGTTCTGTTTCCCGAACTCAAGGTGCGGGAGAAGGCATCGTGTCCCATAGCGGGGCGGCTCCCCCTCCTCCTCCAGGGGAGGATTTTGATAACGTTGATAACTCTGTCTCTAACGATGATCTTTTTCAGCTTTGGGCTTCCTTGGGGCTTAAGGGCCTGCCCTCCAAGGAAGCTCTGTTTGACCTTATCCAGTTGGGGGCCGCTGTCAAGCAGTCGCCAGTGATAGCAGAGGTAGATTCTCTGTCTATCGTCGACGTCGTGGTGGCAGAGGCTTCCGACGGGTCTGGTCAAACCTCTGCGGCTCCTGATGTTGCTGACGTTGCTGAAGGCTCTCCTCCCCCTTCCGAACATCCTTCGAAGGGGGAAGTGGGTCCCATGGTCTCTCCTGCGGCTACGTCTCCCCCTCGGGGGAGTGCTCTGACTGAGACTCCTCTTCGAAGGACTGATGATCCTGACGACCTCCCTCGTTGCCGCCTTCGCCGTAAGGCTCGTCGTCCTCTTCGTCGCAGGGGCCTCCCGTCTCCCTATAAGGGTGTCAAGAGGCGCCTCTTCGAGTCTTCGCCTCCTCTGTCCTCCGATGAGGACCCTCCTCGCCGGGAGCAGACTGTAGCAGCCGCGTCCTTAGACCTCTCTGGGGATCGTTCGCGATCTCCTACGCCTGCCAGACCTTCTACCTCCTGCGCAGATGGTCAGCAGTCTCCTGAACTCGTCAGCTGACGGGCACCGGTCCCTTCGGGGCAAAGGGATGTCTCCCACGGTGTGGGGGCTTCTCTTGCGCGTCAGGGTTCCCCTGCGTGCGTTCACACGCAGTAGCGCGTAAGCGCTCTCCATCTTTGCAGTCTCCTTATTCACCTCGCCAGCACTCTCCTGTTCATCAGTGCTCTCCTGATCGCTAGCGCTCTCCTGATGGTCAACGCCCCCCTGCTCGCCAGCGCTCTCCTGTGGACAACATACAACCTCCTGTTCCTGTTACGCGCCCAGCACTCCAACGGTCACCTGAGCGCACAAGATCTCCTGCTTGTCAGCGTGCACCTGCGCATCCAGTTCCTGACACGCGCCCACGCGCCCTAGAACTCCGGTTCTGGACGCGGGCAAGGATTTAACTCCTCCTCGCCCAGGCGTTCCTGCTCGTCATCCTTCTCCTGCGCAGCAACGCGCACGGTCTCCTGCGCGTACATCCAGAGTTCCTGCACGCCTACGCGCCCACGCGCCTTCTCTTCCTGAGCCCGTTCGCCTTTGCGCGTCGAGCCCCTTGCTCCTGCGCAGCAATCTTCGCGTCGTCTTCCTGCGCGCCAGCGATCTCCAGCGCGTCAGCGATCTCCTGCGCATCAGCGCTCTCCAGTTCGTCAGCGCTCCCCTGAGTCTCGGCGATCTCCTGACCGCCCGCGCGATCCATCGCCTGCGCGCAAGCGCTCTCCTACGCGTCAGCGCCAACCGGATTTTGACAGACAAAGGTCTCCTGCGATCAGCTCGCCCACACGCGGTCGTTCGCCTGTGCGTTTTACGCGCCATCGCTCGCCAGCGCACCAGCGTTCGCCAACGCGCCATCGCTCGCCCACGCATCACAGGTCTCCAGGACACCATCGTTCCCCTGCGCTGTACTTTTCTCCTGGCCCTCAGCGATCTCCTGTGCGCTCGCGCATTCCTTCGCCCACTCGCCCGCGCGCGATCGCTCCCGCGCTCGTTTATCTCCGTGTGACTACGCGCCCGCGCTCCAGCAGCCCCTCGGGCGCGATTCTTTGGAAACTCTCCCGCGCGAGCGCCAGTGCGACCCCCAGCGCGATCCCCGTTCTCATCGATTTCCGCAGCTCACGGCGGCAGCAGGGACGCGTGTTTCCAGGTAGCAGTCAGGATCACCTCCGCGTAAGCGCAGGTCTCTCTCGCAGGACAAGGAAGGATCGTCGGAGAGGTCAAGGCAACTTTCTTCCCCTTCTTTTTTGCAGGTAGGTCCAATTGCGTCCACTCCGAAGGGTCGGCCGATCCCCTTCCCTCCAGCGGGAATTACGGACTCTGTGTCCGTATCTCGGCAGTCCTGGTTTGGTCCTTTGATGCGGGCGTTAGTGAAGGCTATGAAGCCGGCACTCGCCGATCTAGGACTCAAGCCAACGACGGCCTCGCCCCCGCTGAAGAGAAGGAGAGGAGTGGACTTCGTGGTGACTTCTCCCAGGGAGAAGTTGGTTCCTAAGAGGTCCGCCAGGAAGGCTCCTTCTCCTTCGCAGTCGTTTTCTCCTTCTCCTGTGGACGAGGCCTTTCCGGCGGTCTCCCCCTCGGCACCAAGGGGGGAGTATCCTCCTCGTGGAGGGGAATCGTCTCGTGTGGAAGGTACCTTCCAGACCTCTTTGCTGGAGTCTTGTATCCCGCCCAGGAGGGAACTCAAGGACTCCAAGACAATTCCGAAGTCCTCTTCGCGAATTCGTCAGGAACCAGCCAGATCCCGGGAGAATGTCCACGTGTCTCCCCAGGAAGAGCTTCCGGGGAGAGGAGACTTAGCTGCCAGTCCGCAGGGAGGAGAGCAGCACGAGTCGGAGCATGCCTTCTGGCAGGTCTTGGGCCTGATGAGGCAGCTCAACAGGTTCAAGGACCCGGTGATCGCCCCTCGTGAAGGCAAGGACACGGTCCTGGATCAGGTCTATGGAACTCAGAAGCCCCCAAAGGCCAGTGCAGCTCTGCCCTGGTCCCAAGGGGTGAAGAGTGCCAGAGACAGGGCCAACGCTCAGCTCGCAGACCTCGCCTCCTCCAGTCGTTCCTTTGCCGGGAACAGACTCCTCCCACCTCCTCGTCTCCAGCAGAGGAGGTATTTTGAGATCATGGGGGAGTCTAGCCTCGCTCTTTCCCTCCACCATTCGGTGGAAGAGCTTACTAGGGGAGTTCCACTTGAGAAGCTCTCCGCCCGGCAGGGGACTTTCTCGGCGTCGGAGAGCCTGAGGCAGGAGAAGGTCGCGAAGTGTGCCATGCAGGCCACTTCGTGGCTGGATGTCTCCTCCATCCTTGGGGTAAGTTTGTTTGAGCCCCAAGATATGGAACTCACAGCTGAGATGTGGAGGAAGTCTAGCTAGGACTCCCTCCTCCAAAGGGCCCTTGCTTCTCGGCCCTACAAGTCTCCAGCTCCACAGCAACATCAGCAACCGCCTCGTAGGACACCCGAGCAGGCTCCGGCAGCTAAGAAAGTGGTGTCTAAGCCCCCAGCCCTTTCCTGCCAAGGACAAGAGGGGCGGTAAGTCCTCCAGGGGAGGCAAGACGCCTAGGGGGAGCGGCTGCGGCCGCAAACGCTAGGAGTGGCAGTCCCCCGGCGTGTCCACCTGTGGGGGGATGCCTTCAAAGTTGCGTGCACAGGTGGCAGCAACATGGGGCCGATTCTTGGACGGTCTCCGTGATCGGCCAAGGTTATGGCGTCCCATTCACAACATCTCAACCTCCCCTGACAGCGAATCCAGTGTCGTTGAGCTCCTATGCCATGGGATCGGCAAAGGGGCTAGCCCTTCGGGCAGAAGTCGAGACCATGCTCAAGAAGGATGCTCTCCAGGAGGTCGTCAACGGCTCTCCAGGCTTCTTCAGTTGACTCTTTCTTGTAAAAAAGGCGTCTGGAGGCTGGAGACCTGTCATCGACCTCTCAGCTCTGAACAAGTTTGTCAAGCAAACTCCGTTCAGCATGGAGACAGCGGACACGGTCAGACTTGCGGTGAGACCACAAGACTTCATGTGCACACTGGATCTAAAGGACGCGTACTTCCAGATCCCAATCCATCCGTCTTCCAGGAAGTACTTGAGATTCAGCCTAGACAGCAAGACCTACCAGTTCAAGGTGCTGTGCTTCGGTCTCTCCACAGCACCTCAGGTGTTCACCAGAGTGTTTACCCTGATTTCTTCTTGGGCGCACAGGAACGGCATCCGTCTCCTCCGATATCTGGACGACTGGCTGATCCTGGCAGACTCGGAGTCGACCATTCTTCGACACCAAGACAGGCTCCTGGGACTTTGCCAAGATCTGGGGATCTTGGTAAATCTTGAGAAGTCCTCTCTGCAGCCGTCCCAGCGACTGGTTTATCTAGGCATGTTAGACACCAATCTCCACAAAGCCTTTCCATCAGACGACAGGATAGCAAGGCTGAGGAGGGTGGCAGAACCCTTCCTCAGGCGGGAAGAGCTTCCAGCCCAATCGTGGTTGCGTCTCTTAGGTCACCTAGCCTCCCTGGCTCGTCTGGTTCCAAACGGCCGTCTCAGGATGAGATCCCTGCAATGGCGGCTTAAGTCCCGGTGGAGTCAAGGATCCGATTCCCCAGACTTTCTGGTCCCGATAGGACCCTCGGAGCAGGCGGACCTGCGGTGGTGGCTGGTCGACGAGAACCTGCGAAAGGGAGTGGACCTTCTCGTCCTCCCCCCGGAATTGACGCTGTTTTCGGACGCGTCAAAAGAAGGTGGGGGGGCTCACATTCTGAACCAGAGGACCTCAGGCCTTTGGTCAGAATCAGAAAGGTACCTGCACATCAACCTGCTAGAAGTGAAGGCCGTATTCTTGGCTCTTAAACAGTTCCGACGGACCCTGGCGGGTCACTCCGTGGTGGTGATGAGCGACAACACCATGGTAGTGGCTTATATCAATAAGCAGGGAGGTACTTTTTCACATCAGCTATCCCATGTTGCAGTAGAGATTCTGAGGTGGACCGAAGTCCACTCGATAACACTATCAGCTCGCTTCATTCCTGGTAAGAGGAATGTGCTCGCCGACAGTCTGAGCAGGGCTTCGCAGATAGTGAGTACCGAGTGGTCTTTGGATCTTCAGATAGCCAACAAAGTCCTGACTTTGTGGGGTTCCCCGACCGTGGATCTGTTCGCGACAGCCTTGAATTTCAAGCTGCCCCTGTACTGCTCCTCAGTCCCGGACCCCAGGGCTCTCTGGCAAGATGCTTTCCAACAACGGTGGGACAACATTGACATGTACGCCTTCCCACCGTTCTGTCTGATGAGAAGGGTGCTCAACAGGACCAGACTATCGGTCAACCTGTCGATGACTCTGATAGCTCCGCTATGGCATCACGCGGAATGGTTCCCGGACCTTCTGCAGCTCCTGACGGAGCTCCCGAGAGAGCTTCCCCCACGACACGAGCTACTCAGACAGCCACACTGCAACATCTTCCACAAAGCCGTAGCCTCGCTTCGGCTTCACGCCTGGAGACTATCCAGCATCTCCTCATGGAGAGAAGCTTTTTGCAACAGGTTGCGGAGAGAATGTCTCGGCACCTGCGAAAGTCCTCTGCGGAAGTCTACCAGGCGAAGTGGAGAGTCTTCTGTGGTTGGTGTCGTGGGAGGGGCATCTCTCCACTCGATGCCACTATTCCACCAATAGCGGAGTTTCTCGTTTATTTGCGGGAGGAAATGCGCCTTTCGGTCTCAGCGGTGAAAGGCTATCGCTCAGCCTTAAGCCTGGCTTTTAGGCTGAAAGGAGTGGACATTTCTTCCTCGCTGGAACTCTCTCTACTCATACGTAGCTATGAGCTTACCTGCCCTCAGTCGGAAGTGAGACCTCCTCCATGGAACGTGGTTTGGGTTTTCAGGGCTCTTAAGAGACCTCCCTTCGAACCATTACGCCGGGCCTCTGATCGCCACCTGACTTGGAAGACGGCTTTCCTGCTCGCGTTGGCCTCTGCCAAACGAGTTAGTGAACTTCATGGTCTCTCGTACGACATCGCCCATTCAAGGGGATTGGGGGAGGTAACGTTCAGGTTCGTCCCCGAGTTTGTTGCCAAGACTCAGAACCCTGGAGTGCCGGACCCACGGTTCGACTCTTTCAGGGTCACGAGTCTCCGTTCTGTAACAAGCGACCCAGACCATCTGCTATTATGCCCAGTGAGGAGTCTGAGGCGTTACTTGAAGTGGACAGCTGTTGTTCGTCATCGTGTGCAAGATTGTTTGTTAGCACAGGCTAACAAACAAGGAGGGTCACCAAGAACACCATCTCGGCTTGGATTCGAAGGGTCGTCCACCACGCCTTGAATCCGGACCCTCCTCTGTCACGTCGCCCTAGGATACACGACGTCAGGGGCGTCGCTACGTCCCTGGCCTTCAAGAGAAACTTCTCTGTGACGCAGGTGCTTCAAGCTGTGGTCTGGAAGCGTCAAACGACCTTCACAGCCCACTACCTGCAGGACGTGACCCACAGGAGCCTCGATACATTTTCTATCGGCCCCGTGGTGGCTGCACAACAGCTGGTCTAACCTCAGGCTCCTTGATGGACAAGTAGCAGTAGGTTGAGGGCGTTGTTACCCGGTTTTAGTCTGCGTGAATGAAAGAGTATGTCTGGCCTTTAGTTCTTTCTTCATCTTCCCCTCTCTTGGGGAAAGCAGCATCCTGGTCTCTGCATAGCTGACCTCAACCTCTGCAGGTAAACCATGCTCCCTTGTGTTCCTAGTGTTAAGCTTAATACTGTTGCGTCCCCCATACCCTGACGAGGTGGTATTGGGAACGTCCTAGCCTAGATTCTTATCTAAAGGACTCAAGGTCAACTTCCTAGGACGAGTCATGCTCTTTCCTCCACACACAACTTAACGTAGGCCACACGTTCCTTGCGGAGCAAGGAACTTGTTAGGTGCAGAGACTCTTTTTCTCGAGTGCTACTCACTTGGAGTCAGAGTCCCCGGATAAAGCCAAAAGCCAGTAAGGATGGGGACTTTCCACCCTTCCTAAGGGGTAAGTCACCCAATGTAAATAGCGTGGTTTGTATTTCGGTTACGGAACAAATGACAAATTCGGAGATAATTTCTATTTTTCCTAACCATACAAACCTTAGCTATTTACACACATTTGTCCGCCAGCCCTGTCCCCAAGTCAAGTCCTACCTCTAAGTGAAGCGAGTCAAATCACCGGTGTGTGGGGGGAGGGGTAGAAAGCTACCCCTTCCCCTACCCCCGCTAACTAGCGCGGGGGTAGTTAACCCTCGTTAAAATCTATTGGCTCGTCAATTTCAGCTACGCCGAAAGTAAACCCAATGTAAATAGCTAAGGTTTGTATGGTTAGGAAAAATACAAATTATCTCCGAATTTGTTATGTTATCTTTCCTTCCCGAGTTTATCGCAAAGAAGGAGACGGTGTAGCACTCCCTTCCCAGGTATTTCTCTTTGAAGTTTGTATAAGTCTTTCTGGGTAATTGAGAGGAGGAATTAGGCCTTAGTCTAGTTAGGTCCCTTTCCATTTACTGGCATCACTTAGCGAATATTCCAGGTCATCCTCGCCATCTATTTTGTCCTCCTCATCAGTCCTCCTTGCCATCTATTTTGTCCTCCTCATCGGTCTTCGAGACCATTGTGTTAAAATGTGGTAGCCTTCTTTTTGAGAGATATAAATTTTAGGTCTGGGGACCTTGGTGCTTATGAATGCCAGGTGCCAAGAGCCCACAGTTTCATGGCCATCGTTATGTTGGTGGCTTTATGAGAAATATTTGTCGCCAAAGTGTTGGAGGTGACGACTTTGTGATCCAGTTCTGTCTTTATCACCAGGATCTTGGTGGCATCAGATCCTTGGGGTGTGTAATGTTGGCAGGACATGTTGTCAGACTGGAGACTTAGTTGTCGCCTTCTCTCACAGTCGGTGTATGTTATCTTGTGTTTTAGGTATATAATTATAAAGTTAGTTTTATGATGCCATATTCCTGGTATTGGGTTAATGATGATTTTGTATGGCGTAGTTGGGATACGGGTCAGATTACTGTATATTCATCATCCTCATCTCCTCCTATGCCTATTGACGTAAAGGGTCTTGATTAGATTTCACCAGTTGTCTCTACCTTGAGCTTTAATTCAATACTTATCTCTTCATCATCTCTGACTTGACACTTCATAGTTTTCAGCCATGTAGGCCTGGATCTTCCAACTCTTCTAGTACCTTGTGGACCACAGTTAAATGTTTTGTGAACTAATCTCTCTTGAGGAGTGTGAAGAGCATACCCAAACCATCTCCATTTACCCATCAACATGATCTCATCCACATATGGCACTACTCAAAATTGAGTAATCTCTCTTATATAGTAGTTTCATTTCTAATCCTGCCCTCCCTTTTAACTCCCAAATTCTTCTGAGGGCTTTGTTCTCAAATCTACTAAATCTATTGGAGATGGTTTCATTGTCATACCATGACTCATGTCCATACAGTAACATAGGTTTCACTAAACTGGTATTTAGCCTGATTTTTATGTAATTTCAGGCGATTGGATTTCCAAATTTTACTTAACCTAGCCATTGTCTGATTTGCTTTTTTCAATCTTTTATCAAACCTCAGTTCTAAAGACCCTGTATTAGAGATCATAGTTCTTAAATATTGCAATGATTCTATCTCGTTGATCCTTTCTCCTTCCAATGATATTTTATCTTCCGTTGCATATTCCGTTTTCATCATCTCTCTTCTATTTATCTTGAGCCCAACCTCATGTGATATTTCATGGATTCTGGTATGCAAGCATTGCAAATCCTGTGGTGGTCTAATAAGGACAGTGTCATCAGCATACTGTACTGTAGGTTACCTAATATCCTATTACCAATCCAGTCTAATCCTTCTCCACCATCTCCAGCTGTTCTACGCATTACAAAATCCATGAGAAGGATAAACAACATAGTTGACAAAACATTCCCTTGGATTACTCTGCTGTTCACTGGAAATTCATTTGATAGGACTCCACGAACATTAACTTTGCACTTGCTATGCTAAGGAACAGACTTAATCAAATTTACATTTGTTCCGTAACCGAAATACAAACCACGCTATTTACATTGGGTTTACCTTTTAGCGCAGCTGAAATGACGAGCCAATAGTTTTAACGAGGGTTAATTACCCCCACGCTAGTTAGCGGGGGGTAGGGGAAGGGTAGCTTGCTTACCCCCCCCCCCCCCCCCACACACACACCGGTGACTTGCTTCACTTCACTTTTGGCTCGGCGGTGATCAGACGTGTCTGTTCATCGTCCTCGTGACAGCCTTTAATTTTTCTGCTTTTTCTTTCTACAGCGTGTGTGTTGGTTGGAAGTTGACCTTCATTATTATCATTTTACGATGCGTACATGCCCTGGTGTTGCCGGTCGTCCTTGTGGGACTTTTATGTCGGACGTAACTACGGACCCTCACACCCTTTGCCCTCAATGTCGGGGCCGACGGTGTGACCAGGAGAACATGTTCCCTGAGTGCAGGGAGTGGTCTGCCTCCCAGTGGGAGAAGTTTGGCCGCCGGCGTAAGAAGAAGTCCAGGAGAGACCGTTCTCCTTCGGGGTTAGCCTTGAAGGAGGAAGGTTCTCGGTACTCTTCTTCCACCGCCCAAACCTCCTCCGAAGCTCCTCCTCGTCCGGCTCCTAAGGAGAGTCGGCCGAGTGGTAGCGCAGGCCCTAGTTCTGTTTCCCGACCTTGGGTGGGGGGAGAGGGCGTCGCCTCCCATAGCGAGGCGGTTCCCCCTCCTCCTCCGGGTGAGGTTATTGATAATGCTCTAACTAATGATGATCTTTTGCAGATTTGGTCTTCCCTGGGGCTTAAGGGCTTGCCCTCCAGGGTCGTCTTTATTGACCTTGTCTCGTTGGGGGCTGCTGTTAAGCAGTCGCCGGCGGTAGCAGAGGTAGACCCTCTGTCTATTGTCGACGTCGTGGTGACAGAGGCCTCCGACGTGGCTGGGCAATCCTCCGCAGGTGCTGTTGACGATGTTGGTGCTGAGGGCTCTCCTCCCCCTTCCGTACATCCTTCGAAGGGGGAAGTGAGTCCTTCGGTCTCTGCTGCTGCTCAGCTTCCTTCTAAGGGAAGTGCTGTGACGGAGACTCCCCTACGGAGGACCGATGGTCCCGATGATCTTCCCCGAGGCTGCCTCCGCCGTAAGGCTCACCGTCCGCTACGTCGCAATGGCCTCCCTTTCCCTTACAAGGGGGTTAAGAGGCGCCTTTTTGGATCTTCTTCCTCCGAAGGGGACTCTCCTCGTCAGCCTCAACCTACAGCTCCGCCTCCCTTGGACCTCTCTGCAGACCGTTCACCAACTCCTGCCAGATCTTCACCTTCTGGAGAACTCGTCACCCGACGGGCAACGGTCCCTTCGGGGCAAAGGGATCCTTCCCTTCCACGAGCAGTGCTAGCACACAGGCGCTCTCCTGCTCGTCAGCTCTCTTCTGAGCGTCAGCGCTCATTTGAGGACCATCGCCCTGCGGTCTCTGACCATCCTACAGTTCCTGCTGAGCTCCCTGCTCGCCATCAGTCTTCTGATCCTGTGGCTACGCAACATCGTTCGCGCGTGTGTCAAAAGCACATGTTCGCCAACGCGCCAGCGATCTACCTGTTCCTGCTCGTGAACGCGCCACGCCACCTGTCCAGTCACAGGACATGCGTCGACCTCCTGCTCGCCAGCGATCTCCTGCTCGCCAGCGATCTCCTGCTCGCCAGCGATCTCCTGCTCGCCCGCGATCACCTACGCGCCAGCGATCACCTGCTCGCCAGCACGCACAGACGATTTTAGTATCGCCTATCCACCAGCGTTCTCCCACGCGTCAACGATCGCCTACGCGCCAGCGTTCACCTGCTCGTCAGCGCGCACAGGCGATTTTAGTATCGCCTATTCACCAGCGTTCTACGCGTCAGCGAACCCCTGTTCCTCGGCGATCTCCGTACCGCCCGCGTGTGTTACAGCCTGAGCACCAACGTTCTCCAATGCTTCTGAAGGGACATGGTTCCCCAGCTACTAGCTCGCCATCGCGCGATCGCTCACCTGCGCATGCTGCTCGCTATCGCTCGCCAACGCGTCGCCATGCTACAACGCGCCATCGCCCACCTGCGCGTCAGCGGTCACCAGCTCATCACCGATCGCCTGTTGATCCACATCGCCAGCGGTCTTCCTCACCCACGCGGCAGCGCGTTTCCTCGCCATCACGCCAACGCTTGTGTTCGCCGCCTCGGACACGCGCTCATACACCTGCCCACCACCGCTCGCCCGCGTGATCATCCACCTGCGCGCCCGCGCGATCGCTCTCCCGCGTGACCATTCGCCCTCGCGCGACCATTCGCCCTCGCGCGACCATTCGCCCTCGCGCGACCATCGTTCGCGGCTAATTCCGCAGCCGGTGGTAGCAGCAGGAACGCGTGTTCCTAGACAACGCTCTGGATCGCCTCCACCCAAACACAGGTTGGTAGTGCAGGACAAGGATACTGCTCAAGAGAGGTCAGTACATCATTCTTCCCCACCTTCTTTTCAGGCAGGTACTGTGGTGTCCACTCCAAAGGATCGCCCGATCCCTTTCCCTTTAGCGAGGATTTCGGACTCTGTGTCCTTGGAGCAACAGACTTGGTTTGGTCCTCTGGCGCGGGCGTTAGTGAGGGTTATGAAACCAGCACTCGCCGACCAGGGTAACAAACCAACGGCTGTCTCTCCTACGCTGAAGAGAAAGAGAGGAGTGGACTTCGTGGTGACTTCCCCCAGGGCGAAGTTGGTTCCCAAGAGGTCGGTCGCGAAGGCCCCTTCTCTTGCTCGAGTTCTTTCTCCTTCTCCCGTGGACGAGACCTTTCCGTCCTCAGGTGAGTCCAGTGGGGCGGTAGTCTTCCCCTCAGCACCAAGGGGGGAGACTTCTCTCCATGGAGGAGAATCATCTCGTGAGGAAGGGGCCCCTCGAACCTCTTTCTTGGGATCCTGTATCCCTCCCAGGAGGGAATCCAAGGACTCCAAGACCGTCCTGAAATCCTCTTCGAGGATTCGCCAGGAACCCACGACTACCCGGGGGAATGTCCACGTTTCACCCCAGGAAGAGATCCCTGGGACAGGAGACTTAGCTGCCAGCCCGCAGGGAGGAGAACAGCAGGAATCCGAACAGGCCTTCTGGCAGGTCCTAAGCCTGATAAGGCAACTTAACGGGCTTATGGAGCCGGTCATCGCCCCCCCGTGAAGGCAAAGACACGATCCTGGATGAAGTGTTTGACGTTCGGAAGGCCCCGAAGTCCAGTGCGGCTCTGCCCTGGTCTCGGGGTCTGAAGAGTGCCAGAGCTAGGGCCAACGCTCAGCTCGCGCTTCTTGCCTCCTCCAGTCGTTCCACTGCCGGGAACAAGCTCATCCCTCCTCCTCGTCTTCAGCAGAGGAGGTATTTCGAGATTCTGGGTGAGCCCAAGCTCGCTCTTCCTCTCCATCACTCTGTGGAGGAGCTGGCGAAGGGAGTTCCTCTTGAGAAGCTCTCTGCCCGGCAGGTGTCGTTCTCGGCGGCAGAGATTCCTAGCCACGAGAAGGTCGCTAAGTGTGCCATGCAGGCCACTTCGTGGCTGGACTTTTGGCTAGGATCTCTGGGCATCCTATTGCGATTGGAGGACTTGTCCAAGGAGACCAATAGGAAGGCCCTGGAGACCTTCTTGCTCTCGGGCACCCGCTCCATCGAGTTTTTGGCTCACCAGGTTACCACCCTGTGGGCCAACTCGGTGTTGAAGCGTCGCGATGCTGTGTCCGAGAGATTCCATCCGAAGGTCCCCGCCGTGGATGTGTGTAGGCTCCGACATGCTTCCCTTCTGGGGGAGAACCTGTTTGAGCCTCAAGACATGGAGCGAACGGCTGAGAGGTGGAGGAAATCCAGCACGGACTCCCTCCTCCATAGGGCCCTTACAACTCGGCCCTATAAGCCTCCAGCCCCGCCACAACAACAGCAACAGCCTCGTAAGGCTCCAAAGCAGGCACCGGCAGTTAAGAAGTGGTGTCTAAGCCCCAGCCCTTTCCAGCCAAGGTCAAGAGGGGCAGTAAGTCCTCCAGGGGAAGCAAGACTCCTAGGGGTGGCGGCCGCGGCTGCAAGCCCTAGGGGTGGCAGTCCCCCTGCGTGTCCACCTGTGGGGGGATGCCTTCAGCGTTGCGTCCGCGGGTGGCAGCAACACGGGGCCGATGCTTGGACGGTCTCAGTGATCGGCCAAGGGTATCGCGTCCCGTTCACAACATCTCAACCTCCCCTGACAGCGAATCCAGTGTCGTTGAGCTCCTATGCCTCGGGATCGGCAAAGGGGCTGGCCCTTCAGGCCGAAGTCGAGACCATGCTCGAGAAGGGTGCTCTCCAGGAGGTCGTCGACGGCTCCCCGGGCTTCTTCAGTCGACTCTTTTTTGTAAAGAAGGCTACTGGAGGCTGGAGACCCGTCATCGACCTCTCAGCTCTGAACGGGTTTGTCAAGCAAACCCGGTTCAGCATGGAGACAGCAGACACGGTCAGACTTGCGGTGAGACCACAAGACTAAATGTGCACACTGGATCTAAAGGATGCGTACTTCCAGAACCCAATCCATCCGTCTTCCAGGAAGTACTTGAGATTTTGCCTAGATGACAAGATCTACCAGTTCAAGGTGCTGTGTTTCGGTCTCTCCACAGCTCCTCAGGTGTTCACCAGAGTGTTTACCCTGATTTCATCTTGGGCGCACAGGAACGGCATTCGTCTCCTTCGTTATCTAGACGATTGGCTGATCCTAGCAGACTCGGAGTCGACCCTTCTTCGGCACCGAGACAGGCTTTTGGACCTTTGCCAGGATCTGGGGATCGTGGTAAACCTCGAGAAGTCCTCTCTGCAGCCGTCCCAACGACTGGTTTATCTAGGCATGCTAATAGACACCAATCTCCACAAAGCCTTTCCATCAGACGACCGGATAGCAAGACTGAGGAGGGTGGCGGAACCCTTCCTCAGGCGAGAAGAACTCCCCGCCCAATCGTGGTTGCGTCTCTTAGGTCAACTATCCTCCTTGGCTCGTCTGGTTCCAAACAGCCGCCTCAGGATGAGATCCCTTCAATGGCGGCTCAAGTCCCGGTGGAATCAAGGATCCGATTCCCCGGACATTCTGATCCCAATGGGGTCTCTGGAACAGACGGACTTGCGGTGGTGGCTGGTCGACGAGAACCTGCGGAAGGGAGTGAGTCTTCTCGTCCTCCCCCCGGAATTGACTCTGTTTTCGGACGCGTCAAAAGAAGGGTGGGGGGCGCACGTTCTGAACCAGAGGGCCTCAGGCCTTTGGTCAGAATCCGAAAAGTGCCTACACATCTACCTGCTAGAATTGAAGGCCGTCTTTCTGGCTCTTCAGCAGTTCCAACGGTCCCTGGCGGGCCACTCTGTGGTGGTGATGAGCGACAACACCATGGTAGTGGCTTATATCAACAAGCAGGGAGGCAATTTTTCGCAGCAGCTATCCCATCTTGCAGTAGAGACTGAGGTGGACTGAAACCCACTCGATAGCACTATCAGCTCGCTTCATTCCTGGCAAGAGGAATGTGCTCGGCGACAGTCTGAGCAGGGCCTCGCAGATAGTGAGTACCGAGTGGTCTTTGGATCCTCAGATAGCCAACAAAGTCCTGACTTTGTGGGGTTCCCCGACTGTGGACTTGTTCGCGACAGCGTTGAACTTCAAGCTGCCCCTGTACTGCTCCCCAGTCCCGGACCCCAAGGCACTCTGGCAAGATGCTTTCCAGCAACGGTGGGACAACATCGATGTGTACGCCTTCCCACCGCTCTGTCTGATGAGAAGGGTGCTCAACAGGACCAGACTATCGGTCAACTGTTCGATGACTCTGGTGGCTCCGCTATGGCATCACGCGGAATGGTTTCCGGACCTTCTGCAGCTCCTGACGGAGCTCCCGAGGGAGCTTCCTCCACGACACGAGCATCTCAGACAACCCCACTCCGGCGTCCCTCACAGGGCCGTAGCCTCGCTTCGGCTTCACGCCTGGAGACTATCCAGCGTCTCCTCGCGGAGAGAGGCTTTTCGCAACAGGTTGCGGAGAGAATGTAAGCTACCCTTCCCCTACCCCCCGCTAACTAGCCCGGGGGTAATTAACCCTCGTTAAAACTATTGGCTCGTCATTTCAGCTGCGCTAAAAGGTAAACCCAATGTAAATAGCTAAGGTTTGTATGGTTAGGAAAAATACAAATTATCTTTGAATTTGTCATATTTAAGAGGAATTCCACAATAATGCAGGACTCTTCCACAAAATGGCAATTGTACACAGTCAAAGGCTTTTCCATAGTCCAACAAATGCCATCAAAAGTTGATTTCTATATTTTACGCATTGCCATACATGTCTCAAAAATGAAAATTTGGTCAGTACAACTTTTAACTTTTCTAAATCATGCTTGTTCATCTCTGAGCTTTTTATGAATCTCTCTCTCTAGTCTCTTTAGAAAAAGCATACTATATATTTTTATGATAACTGACATAAGTGTGATGGCTCTGTAATTATTGCAATCAGTCAGGTCTCCTTTTTAGCCATTTTCACCAAACTCCTTAGGTTTTGCTTCATCCGGATCCTTTGGCTGTGTCTTCTGCTTCATCGGCCGCCGCCACCGATGTCTGCGCTCCTTCCCCTGATGATCATCCTTCGGGGGCGGGAACAAAGTCCGAGAGAGACTCCTCTTCCGAGGCCTGCTTACGGTCAGCTTGCTGATCCTAAGCTCGTTTTCCATTGTCATGTCGGTGGCAGAAGACCTTGCTGTGTCCATCCTCCTCTACGCCTTCAGGGTGCTTCTGCTCCCTCTGCTAAGAGACATCTCTCACCTCCTCGCTGCTGCAGTCTTCCTCTTAGAAAGAAACAACCCAGCCTTACTCCTCTGGTTACCGACCATTGGTTCCGTCTTTGACCTTTTCTCAACAAACAGCGACTTGTTCATCCCGTACAAGGGATCGTCCACGTTTTCCTCCTGAGTATGCTTCTCGTCACGAGGGTAACTTTCAGCAGTTCGTCAGCTATGTTCATCACATCAGGTATCTGCTCGACGCTAATCTGCTCGACAGGCTCATCATCGACCTGCTGAGCGTGAATTGCTGACGCTTCCATCAGCACGTAAATCGCCTGTTCATCGTTGACAACTCATGAACCACGTACGTGTTTGACTTCTCGTAAATTGTCTGCTACACGAGAATCGCTGGGAGCTCGAATTGCCTGCTCATCCACCACCTCAGAAATTGTCTACTCGTCAGTGATCGCCTACCCGACAGGTGTTCTCCACAGCATTCACACACATCACATAGACCGTCACTGTCTCGTGAATCGCCCACTCATCGCTCAACAAGCCAGCGTTCAGCTATTGCTCAGAGTGTTTTCAATCTAACATGTCACTGGAAAAGATCAGGTGGTCAAAGTTCGTTCATCATCACCCCATTCCCCTTCCCGCAAAACGCATAACAGTGCGGCCGCCGGGGAAGGAGGAAGGGGGCAAGTTTTCAGGGGTTTAGAATCCCAAAACTTCCTACGTAGGAATGGAGACTCCGCAGAAGAACCCTTCGACCTCTATCACTTTTGGGGAACTTGGATAGCGCTTCAATGAGCAAGCAGCCATGATCCGAGCTTTGACACAGGCATTCGTCCCTATGTTCTCTTTACGGCCGGCGGAAGCCCCCGGGGTTTCCTTGGGGACTTCCTCCATTCTGACTGATACCGGGTGAAGGACCACGACTGCTTCTCCCCCGAAGAGGAAGAGGAGAACTCTGGACAAGCTTCCATCATCAAGAGTTAAACTGGCTCTGGTCAGGGCTCCAAGGGTAGTGGTTCCCCCTGTGAATCCATCATCACCTCTGCCCATCAATGTCTCTCCCGCCGATTCGAGAGGCTCGTTCTTTGAGGGAAGAGTTGGTTTATTCATCATTCATTCATTGGACTCTTCCCTCCCGTCACCGATGGAAAGACTTCCGGAAGAGAACACCGTTTCACCTTCAGTTCCCAGTCCTCTCTTTGCCAAGAAGGTCATTACACCTAGACTTTCTGTCTTGGAATTTCTATTTCCCCTGAAAATGGAATCAAAGGATGCCAAGACAGTGCCAGAGTCCTCATTTAGGATTCAGAGACCCACGGAGGGCATCAGGAGCTGAGTCAGCCTTTCCGTTAACGACTGTGACCCACCTCGAGGCGAGAATTTGGCATTGGATGGCGACGATATCTCTGCCAGCCCAGCTTCAGACGGTGACCAGAGGGAGTCAGAATATGCCTTTTAGCAGGTTCTGACCATCTTGAGGGCCCTTAACAGGTTACCAGACCCAGAGACGGCCCCACAATGTAGGTATCCAAAAGCCTCAGAAGTTCAGTGCAGCTCTTCCCTGGTCCTGGGGCTTGAGGGCTGATCAATGTAAGATCGCCTCTCAGCTTGCAGACTACTCTGTGTTATACCGGTCAGGCTCGTTCGCCAAACTTCTCCCACCTTCATGGGTCAACCAGATGCGGTACCACAAGTTCTGGAGGAGGAAGTCCAACCAGGACTCCCTCCTTCATAGAGCCTCGACATCGCAGCCCTGCTGACCTCTAGCCCCTCCAGAGAGAAGATAGCAGCGAAAGGAGAGGTTATGCCTGAAAAGTCCTTTCCTTAGGTGATCCCCCTGCCTGTCCACCTGTGAAGAGATACCTAAAATCTCCTGGTTCAGGTGGATGCAGCTCAGGCCAATTCTTGGACGGTATCCGTGATTTGGTTAGGGTATCACGTCCTGTTCATCTCACCTCTCCCTCCACTTAACAAGTATCCAGTACAGTACTTGTGAACTCCTTTGCGATGGGATCAACAAAGGGGCAGGCCCTTTGGGCCGAAGTCCAGACCATGTCGGACAACGGCCCTCTCCAGGAGGTCCTCGACCGGTCCTCAGGCTTCTTCAGTTATATTTTTCTTGTGAAAAAGGCGTCTGGAGGTTGGAAACCAGTTATCGACCTCTCTTCTCTGAACAAGTTTGTCTAACAGACTTTATTCATCATTGAGATGGTATACACGGTCAGACAAGTGATAAGGCCGCAGAACTTCATGTGTACACGGGTTCTAAAGGACACATACTTTCATATTCCAGTCCATCCGTTGTCGAGGAAGTATCTAAGATTCAGCATCGACGACAAAATGCATTAGTTCAGGGTGCTGTGCTTCGTCCTTTCCACAGCACCTCAGGTCTTCACAGGATTGTTCGCTCTGGTGTCATCCTGGGCACACAAGCTTGGCATCCGTCTCCTTTGTTACCTGGGCGACTAGCCGATCCTATGCAGACTCAGTGCCAATCCTTCTTTAGCACCGAGACAAACGTTGGAGGCTTTGCCAATATCGGGGGATCATGGTAAACCTCGAGAAGTCATTCATGCTTCCCACTCAAAGACTGGTATACCTGGCCATGATATTAGACACCAAACTACACGAGCCTTCCCATCGGATGACAGGATAGGGAGGCTGAGGAGGGTCACAAAACCCGTTCTCAGAGAAAATCTCCCAGCCCAGAAGTGGCTGTCTCCTTGGCACCTATCGTCCTTGTCACGTCTTGTTTCCAACGTCTGCCTCAGGATTCGATCTCTCTAGTGGCGCTTGGAGTCCATTTGGAATTAGGCCTTTGATTCCCTGGACACTCTGATCCCTTTAGGACCAGAGGAAAGGACGGACCTCAGATGGTGACTGGCAGACGAGAATCTGCTGAAGGGCATCAATCTTCTCGTTCTCCTTATTTAATGCTGTTTTCGGACCCACGTGCTGCACCACACGGCCTCAGGCCTTTCGTCAGAGTCCGAAAAGTACCTTCACATAAATCTCCTAGAGATGATGTCCATATATCTGACCCTTTAAGAGTTCCAGTAGTTCTTGATGGGTCACTCAATGGTAGTACTTTTTCGTAGCCCCTATCCCATCTAGCGGTATAGATACTGAGATGGGCGGAACTTCACTCAGTCTGACTATCAGCTTGCTTCATTCCCGGCAATAGGACTGTGCTCGCTGACAATCCGAGCAGAGCGTCGCAGATAGTGGGTTCTGAATGGTTTTGATCATCTAGTAGCCAACAAGGTCCTGACTATGTGGGACAACCTCGATGTTTAAGCATTCCCACCATTCCGTCTTATTAGAAGAGTACTTGTCAAGACCAGAACATTGGTCAATCATTCGATGACCCTCACAGCTCCGCTATAGCATCATGTAGAATGGTTCCCAGACCTTCTGCTGCTCTTACGAAGCTTCCAAGAAAACTTCCTCCATGACACAATCTACTCAGACAACCACAAGTCAATAGCTTCGCTACGCCTTTATGCCTGGAGACTATCCAGCATCTCCTCACTCAGAGAGGTCTTTCGCAACAAATCGCGAAGAGGTTCTCTGAATAGCTGCAAAAGTCATCAGCTTCACTCTACCAGGCAAAGTGGGATGTCTTCTGGGGTTGGTGCCATGGAAGGAGTCTCAATCCACTCAATACCACTATTCTAGCAATAGCGGAATTCCTTGTGTATTGAGGGAAGAAATGCATCTTTCGTTTTCAGCAGTTAAAGCTATTGCTCAACCTTGTCTCTCTCCTTTAAACTGAAAGGATTGGGCATTTCCTCATCGCTAGAACTTTCCTCCTCATAGGAAGTTATGAACTTACCTGTTCTCAGTCTGAAGTGAGACCTCCCCCATGGAACGTGGTTCGAGTTCTTCGGTCCCTAAAACGATCCCCGTATGAACCATTACGACAGGCAACAGATTGGCGCCTAACTTGGAGGACAGTGTTCCTGCGCGCTTTGGCCTCAGCCAAACGAGTTAGCGAACTTCATGGTCTGTTGTATAATGTCGCCCACTCAAGGGATGGGGAGAGGAAAGCTTCAACTTTGTCCCTGAGTTTGTTGCTAAGACTTGGAATCCTGGGGTTTGGATCCTAGATTCAACTCCTTCCAGATAACAAGTCTCCGATTTGTAACTGACGACCCAAATCATGTTACTATACCCATTAAGATGTTTGAGGCGCTATCTCAAGAGAACAGTAGCAGCTCGGCCCAGATTGCCCTCACTGTTTGTCAACAAGGGTAGAACCAAGAGGAGGATCACGAAGAACACAATCTCCGCATGGATTCGCAGGGTCATTGACCTTGACTGAATCCCGGTTCCCCCTCCAGCGCATTGTCCCAGAGCCCATGTTGTGACGGGCATAGCTACGTCTCTGGCTTTCAAAAGAACTACTCTTTGACGCAGGTATTGCAAGTGGGGGTATGGAAACACCAAACTACATCTACCTCCTACTACCTGTAAGACTTGACACACAGGAACCTCAATACATTTTATATCAGTCCTGTGATGGCTGCACAGCAGCTGGTTTAGTACCTCAAACTCCATTTTGGACAAGTAGCAGAGGGTTGAGGGCATTGGTTAACCGAGTTTTAGTCCAAGTGAATGAAAAGGAATGTCTGGCTCTTTACCTTTCTTCATCCTCCCCCCTCATGGGGAAATTAGGATCCTGGATCCTCTGCACAAGCTGACCTCAAACCTCTGCAGATAAACCATTGCTCCCTTGTGTAATGTAGTATTGTTCCAATACTGTTGCGTCCCCATACCCTGGCGAGGTGGTATTCGGTTATTTCCCACAAGACTCAGAATAACCTTTACCTTGATAATCACATTGCTGGTATACCACCACATACAGCTTGTGTAGGTCGCAGACCATGCTTAGTAGATTTAGCGAGGTGTTAAGGTCTCCTTATTTTTTCACGAAACTCTGCACAGTAGGGAGTACCCCAGGTAAGGCCAAAAAGCCAGATTGGCAGGGACATTTATCCTCCTAATGGGTGAGTCACCCCTGTAAATAGCGTTTGTTTGTATTCCAGTTACGGAACAAATGACAAATTTGGAGGTAATTTGTATTTTTCCTAACGATACAAACCTTAGCTATGTATATATACGTGCCAACCCTGTCCCCCGTCGAAGTCCTACTTCCAAGCAAAGTGAAGCTCAGTCACAGGTGTGTGAGTGAGAGTTGTAGCTAGCTACCTTCCCTAACTAATGGCTCGTCCTTTCAGCTTCACCAAAAGTAATACCCCTATAAATAGCTAAGGTTTGTATCATTAGGAAAGATACAAATTACTCCTAAATTTGTTGTATCAGTAGGTGGTAGGAATCAATACTCCCGCACCTCTATCAGGTCCAATTGTATTGATATCCATGGATTTAAAACCAGCCAATATGGTAATAGGGCCTTCCTCCTCCTCTAAGGAGGAGTCTCGTAGGTAAAGGTCAAGGTGGCTACTCAGTGTACTGGGAGGTTGGGGGGGGGGGGGCGTGGGGCTAGGCCTCTCTGCCAGCTGCCAGTAACTACCAACCATTCATTACATTCATTATAAATTTTAAAAGCCGAGTTCCAGCCAAGCTGAAAACGTGCTCCTATTAAAAGACTCGGGTTTGTACAGTCACCCCTCCTTATTCGCAGGGATTAGGTAACAGAGACAGGCATGAAGAACGAGAATCCGTGAATACTTGCTGCCCTAGGGTGGGATAACTCCTAACCCTACCAACTCATTCCCCATTGCCTACGCACGGTCGACTAACACACTACGTACTACTCAATATTTTTACGTGGTTTCTATCACAGTATAAGTGTTGCATAATTGAATGAAGCGTCTATTTACATATTATAGAGTACATTTGTAATTTACATACAGTACTGTACAGTACAGTGATACCTTTCTTCCCGAAAGAATCTGCTCACAAAATTTTCTCACTGCGAAACGATGCGAAGATTTTTTGACTCATATTGCAAAAAATATTTCATGATAAGGAAAGAGATTTACCAGACAGGCCGAGAATAAAACAATCACCCTTTATGAATATGAAGAAAACGGGTTATTTACACAAAAGAAAATTTATCTCTGTAGTAAGGGTAACTATAATAGTACAGGACATATGGTACAGTACTTTAAATTTTGTATATGTACAGTATTGTACTGTATGTATTGTATTGTTTTCCATTTATTATTGCATTATGTGCTAATAACTACTTAATTTACAGGTATTAACAGTTAGTTTAGGTATATTGAATTGTTCAAATGTATTTGGCTGTACAGTATTTCATTGTGGTTATACTGTAGCTTTATTATAAAATTTAATGTGTTTATGTAGGGTTTGGAACAAATAGGTGATTTACATGTAAAATATGACTCATAACACAAAATTTTCACAAAATGGAAGCCTCCCCAGAACAAATTAATTTTGTGTTGTGAGGCATTACTGTATAGTTAATAAACAATAATATACATGATTTTAATACTGTACTGTACAATATATATACAATGATAGTATATTCAAGATTAACTGAGTGTACATATTTTGAGCAAAGCGAAAAATCTATTTTTGGGTGAGAATGCCATGTCGTCCTGATGGAAGGGTTCCTTTAGGTAGCTTTCTGAGGGATATTTTCTACAGTGATATTCCTAGAGATATAAACCGTAGGTATCCAGTTAAGGATATCGCAAGAGACCAGGGACGTATTATTTAGATACGACACATAGCAATCTTCACCCCGAATAGATTTAACTCTTTGATGTAAGGGGGAAGAGTGGCGAAAGAAAGGGGGTGCCGTTTTAGGTACCCGATGGACCTCCTATCCGTACTACTACCGGCCGCCATTCCTTTACTTGTCTTTAAACAGGAATAGCCACAGATAGAGTAGTTTCGGGTGGGGTCAGCAAAAGAGTGGGTCTATCAGGACGACATGGCATTCTCACCCCAAAATAGATTTCTCGCTTTGCTCAAAATCCGTTTTTTGGGCTCGGCCATGTTGTCCTGATGGAAGCATACTAGAGAAATTACTTGAAAGTACTATATCTGTGGATTTGTGTGTGCGCCTTCTACCTTGAATGGATTCCTTATCTGGTCTCCTAGACCTATATACGAAATTCCAGTTAACTGTCATTTTTAAACATCTGACTTACCTGGTAGTTATATATATAGCTTAGTCCCTGACGTTACGGCAGAAATGTCAAAACTCGCGGCAATTGCCGATTGGGTAGCCAGGTGTACCACCAGTGCACCCTCTACCCAGGTACCTGGAACCATTCCAGTCATTCCTCAGATCTTCCCTGCTGCCTCACCGGCGACATTGTTGGATTTTTCACTCGCTGTAACCTGTGTAAAATTGCAATTATCTTGGTGATGTACAATTTGGTTTTGGCTTTCGCTCGTTTGGATTTGTTTTTGGATTTTCTTGAATCACGATTGGATTTTTTGTTTTGAACCTTGCTTGTATGATCTCTCTTTAAAATATTCAAAATGTCTGACTCTTCTTCAACTTTTAGAAGGTGTGTGAGAAGTTGTAAGACCTGGCTTGCTAAAGCCTCTGTTGATCTCCACTCCATTTGTGTGAAATGTAGAGGTAAAGTTTGTGAGTTGGTTGATCGTTGCGATGAATGTGTTATTTTGTCTGAGAGTGAGTGGTTGGAGTATGACCGCTACACTCGTAAGCTTGAGAGGGATAGGGTTAGGAGGAGTAAGAGTTTTGCTCGTTCTTCTAGAGATTGTTCCCCTTCCCATGTCAACGATCCTAATCCTTCCCCTGTAGTGGTAATTCCAGATCCCACTACTGTTACTCCTGATGAACCAACTGTAAAGGACATGATGGTGGCCATTCAAGCTCTGGGCGTGAGAGTTGAGTTGCTCGCAGCGGACATTAATATCCGACGTTAAAGAATTAAAGAGGGCTAGTGTCAGTGCTAAAAGTGCAGTGAATTTAATCAGTGCAGTGGAGGGTGCGTCTGCTCGGACCTGTTGTTCTTCTAGCCATAGACCTCTTCCAAGCTCCCCAACCCCTGGGAGAAGGAATGTCGAACGGCGAGGTGAAAGTGTTTTCGTCCTCTTCGGATGACGCAGCGCCAAGATGGGGCTGGCGTCTCGCATCCAGACCTCTGAAGAGGAAGATTGACTCTGTTGAACAGAGTCGTGTCGTGACGCCTCAGGCTCCGGGTTGCAGCCATTGGAGCAGTCCGGAGCGTTTTCCTTCCTGCTCCGAAGAATGCTCTCCTGCCAAGCGCCTTGTTACGTCGGTAGGAGATAGAAGGATGTCAAAAGCTGTCAAGTGTCCAGCCCCACCGGTTGCAAGACAGTTTTCTGAGACTGGCATGAACTCTGTGCATGCTCCTCCTCCTCCTTCAGATTGTTTTTCGTCCCCTGGACGCTCTGCGCTTTCCTTGAGCGACGTAGAAAGCGATCTTGTTGTAGAAGCAACATCTCCTGTTTTGCCACAACAAGTTGATCCTAAGTTTAGTATACTGCAAGATATGCAGCAGAAACTCTCTTCCCTCATGCAAGTCCATCAGCCTGTGGACAAGAAGAGAATGGCTCACCAAGACGTCGAGCGTCAGGATTCTTCACACCTTGACGCCAAGCGTCAGAAAGCTAAGAGTCGAGAGTTTCTTGACGATGAGCAGCTTACCGAGCGTCGAGAGCCTGGTAGCCATGACGCCGAGCGGCGTAAGGAGGAACTTCATGCTAAGCGTGGAGAGACTGGTACGCATGACGGCGAGCGTCGAGGAGTTAGACGTGACGCCGAGCATAAGAGCCTCGGACGTCGTGATGACGCCAGGCGAACCGAGCGTCGAGATCGCGAACGTCATAGTTCTGATCGTCAAGATCGCGAACGTCATAGTTCCAAGCGTCAAGCATTGGGACAACGTGACGCCAGGCATCATGATCTTAGACCCCTTGACGCCAGAAGTCTGGATCTTAAGGAGTTGACTCCTAGGAAACAGGACGTCTCTACCTCGAATAGAGACCTGTCGGAGGAAGGGATCGACGATCACTTTTCCCCTAGTGATCTTTTAGAGGAAGTCTCGGAAGGAGAAGATCTTAAGACCCTTCATCCTTCGGTTGACTTAAAAGAAACTCATGAGAGTTTTTACCGAAGAGTTTCCGAATTATTTTGTTCCTGCCGCTCCTCGTTCCCCGCCTTCAGAGTTTATGCTAGGGAAGGCGTCGAAGGAGTCTCTGTTCACAAAGATGGTGTTGTCTTGCTCATCTAAGAGAGCCTTGAGAATGATGGGAGACTGGATGCATTCCAAGAAGGACCAGGGAAAGACTGTTTTCTCTTTTCCCCCAGCTAGATTGGCTTCCAGATCTAGCGTTTGGTACGAGATGGGAGAAGTTCTCGGCTTGGGAGTTCCTGCCTCTGCCCAAGGAGACTTTTCGAGTCTGGTAGACGCCCCTCGTCGGACAGCCATGAGAAGAACCAAAATTCTCTGGTCAACGTCGGAGCAGATCTTTGGTCCGTACAGTTACTAAAGGAGGGATACAAAATCCCTTTCATAGGGAAACCCCCATCAGTAGTAGCTCCGATAGATCTCTCTGCCAGATACAGAGATGAGTCAAAGATACAGGCTATGCAACATCAAATGTCTTTCTTATTGGAGAAGGAGGCAATAGAGAGGGTGCAAGATTTGCGGTCACCAGGTTTCTACAACTGCTTATTCCTGGTTCCCAGGAACTGGGGGGATGGAGACCAGTCCTGGATGTAATTGCTCTCAACGCCTTCGTTCAGAAGACAAAGTTCTCCATGGAGACATCGAAATCAGTCCTAACACCAGTAAGAAAGGATGACTGGATGGTCTCTTTAGACCTCCAGGATGCTTACTTCCACATCCCCATTCATCCGAACTTCAAGCATTACCTGAGGTTCGTGTACAAGGAGGAAGTTACCCAGTTTCGGGCCCTTTGTTTCGGCCTAAGCACCGCCCCTCAAATATTTACGAAGCTGATGTTAAATGTATCAGGCATGCTGCATTCAAGAGGTGTCAGAGCCTCCCTGTATCTGGACGACTGACTACTCAGAGCTCATTCCTACAATCGCTGCCTGGAGGATCTGCAGATGACGTTGAGTTTATTAGAAGAACTGGGTCTTCTGATAAACAGAGACAAGTCTCAACTGACACCATCCAAAGAGATCCTTTATTTGGGGATGGAGATTCGGGCTTTTCCGTATGCCTCAAGGACGGAGCAAGCCCTGTTCAAACTTCATTCCTTTTTAGAGAAACGGAAGTGCCCTGTGAGAGAGTGGATGAGTCTGCTGGGAACCCTCTCCTCGTTGGAGCAGTTTGTCTCCCTGGGAAGGCTAAATCTTCGCCCTCTTCAGTTCCATCTCAATCGTCATTGGGACAAGGGAAAGGAACTAGAGACAAAATGCATCCCCATTACAGAATCCGCAAAAAGTTGCATTTAGTGGTGAAACGACCCAGTCAAACTTCAAGAAGGTCTCTCCCTGGAACAGAGGAACCCAGACCTTGTGTTGTGTTCCGACGCCTCGGACTCTGGGTGGGGAGCAACACTGCGCAAGTTGGAGATGTCGGGTCCCTGGACAAAAGATCAGGAGATCCTCCACATAAACCAGAAGGAGCTGCTGGCAGTCCTTTTGGCCATCAAAGGCTTTGAAGGGTCAGTACTGAACAGAGTGGTGCAGGTCAACGCCGACAACACTACAGCGTTGGCCTACATAGCCAAACAAGGCGGAACCCACTCGAGGTCCCTTTACGAGACTGCGAGATTACTTCTTTACTGTGTGAAAGAGAAGAATGTAACCCTTGTAACAAGGTTTATTCAGGGGGAAAGGAATGTGATGGCAGACAGTCTCAGCAGGAGAGGTCAAGTTCTGTCCATAGAATGGACACTTCATCAAGAGGTTTGCAAGAACCTGTGGCGGATTTGGGGTCGTCCTTGTATAGACCTGTTCGCAAATTAGAAGACGAAGAGGTTAGAGACTTACTGCTCCCCAGTGCCAGATCTCGAAGCAGTCCACATCAACGCTTTCCTTTTAGACTGGTCCCACTTGGACGTGTACGCATTCCCTCCGTTCAAGATTGTTCACAAATTAATGCAAAAATTGTGTCAGACGAGGGAACCAGATTGACTCTAGTGGCCCCCTTTTGGCCTACAAGAGAGTGGTTTACAGGGGTACTAGAATGGATGGTGGCCACCCCAAGAAGCCTCCCATTAAGAGTAGATCTACTCAAACAACCCCACTTGGAAAGGTACCAGCAAAACCTCCAAGCTCTACATCTAACTGCCTTCAGACTATCGAAAAACTCATGAGAGCTAGAGATTTTTTGAAGGAGGCAGCCAGGGCAATTGCAAGAGCAAGGAGGTCTTCTACCATCAAGGTTTACCAATCCAAGTGGGAGGTTTTTAGAGAATGGTGCAAAGTCAACTCTGTTTCCTCTTCCAGTACCTCTATGACACGGATTGCTGACTTCCTGTTATGCCTTAGAAGGAAACGTAGGTTTTCAAATTCAACCATCAAGGGATACAGGAGCATGTTAGCGGCCATCTTCAGGCATAGGAACTTGGACCTTTCTAATAATAAAGACCTCCAGGATCTTCTCAAATCCTTTGAAACAACTAAGGAACGGCACCAGAAATCACCAGCTTGGAATCAATATATAGTCCTGAAGTTCCTAATGAGTGATAGGTTTGAGCCCTTGCACTCAGCTTCGTTTAAGGACCTCACTATGAAAACACTCTTTTTGGTCAGTCTGGCGACAGCTAAAAGGGTCAGGGAGATTCATGCTTCAATAAGAACGTAGGTTTTAGAGATAACAAAGCTATCTGCTCCTTGCAGCTAGGCTTTCTTGCTAAAAACGAACGCCCTTCTCAACCCTGGCCCAAGGCTTTTGAGATTCAGAACCTTTTGGATGTGGTTGGTGAGGAATTGGAGAAGGTCCTGTGTCCAGTAAGAGCCCTGAAGTTCTACCTGGAAAGAACGAAAGAGTTACGAGGCAAGTCAGAAGCTCTTTGGTGCTTGGTCAAGAAGCCTTCGTTACAGATGTCGAAGAATGCACTATCCTTCTTCATCACGCTCTTAATAAGAGAGGCTCATTCACATTGTAGTGAGGCAGACCTCAAGCTTTTGAAAGTCAAGACACATGAAGTTAGAGCTCTGGCAACTTCTGTAGCTTTCAAGCAGAATAGGTCTTTGCAAAGCATTATGGACATAACCTTTTGGAGGAGTAAATCTGTGTTCACCTCACATTATTTGAAACGTGTCCAGACTCTTTATGAGGACTGCTACTTTCTGGGACCATTTGTAGCAGCGAGTGCAGTAGTGGGGGAAGAATCTACCACTACATTCCCGTAACCTATTACCCTTTTCTTCTCTTGGAACTATTGTATTTTTATGGTTGTTTGTGGAGATTGGACGACAGTCTTCCACAATCATTGATTTTTCAATATTTAACTTAGCCGGTGATTATAATAGCTGCAACTCTGTTGCTCGACAGAAAAACTCTAAGGAAAAAATTCGCCAGCGATCGCTACACAGGTAGGGGGTGTACTTCAACAGCGCCATCTGTCGTCCAGATACCCAGTACACATTGTAAACAAAGAACTCAATTTTCTCTCTGTCGTGCTACCGGCAAGACCTACTAATTCGCTGTGGCTAACTGGATTTGTTTTCACAACTATTTGGTGAAGTACACTATTCTAGTTTTGAGCTTTCGCTGTGCAGGCTTTCTCTTCAAAAATCCTTGCATTCTTTTTTTGATTACGGATTATTTGTTGATGATTTTGGATAGTTTTTGAATTCCCCTTTGACCAATTCAAAATGGCTGACCCTTCACAAGTCCCAAAATTTAGGAAGTGTAATGCTAGGGACTGTTCAAGGCGTCTTCCGAAGGCCTCTATTGACCCTCACACTGTTTGTTCCAATTGTCGGGATAAAACCTGTCAATTGGAAGATCGATGTGAGGAGTGCGTTGGGCTTTCGGAATTTGATTTTATCGAATTCCAAAAGTATACACGTAGGCTAGAGAGAGATAGAGTTAGGAGAAGTTCCTCTCGTTCTATTGACATTTCCTCTCCTCATGCCCCACAACCTATTCCTTCCCCTGTAGTGGTTGCTCCTAATCCCCCTTCTGGCACTCAGGAACCTTCGATGGCTGATATGATGCGTGCCATCCAAGCTCTGGGTGAGAGAGTTGAGTCCCTGGCTAGTGACCGTAACCAGCTCATGGCGGATGTCAAGGAGCTGAAGTGTAAAAGTGCAGTGGGAAGTGTTAAAGTGAGTGATAGTGTTGTGGATAGTGTTGCGCTTGAGGGTTCGTCTGTTCGTGCCTGTCGTCCTTCTAGTCCGGGACCTCTTGCAAGCTCCCAAGTCCAGGGGAGAAGCAATGTCGTACGACCAATGGGTTCGAGAGGCTTTAATCAGCGAACAGACGTTCCCTCCGTGGTATCGGGCGCATCTTCCCAAGATCGCCCCTGCCGCACAAAGACGAGAGAGCCCATTTATTCCTCGTCTTCGGAAGGTGTTTCTCGCAAGAAACAATGGACCAAGGTCTCACGACCATTAAAGCACAAGTCGGTCCCTTCCGCGCAAGTCCAACGGCCCAGCTGTAGCCACTGGGTCAGTTCGGACTCGCTGCAGTCTTCCGATGACTGCTCACCTCCTAAGAGAGGCAAAGCGGTACCGCCTCAGACAGTTACACCGTCTGTCGCCGCACCTGCTCCTGCAGACCCTAAGTGGTCTTTGCTGCAGGACATGCAGTCCCAATTAACGTCTCTGATGCAGGACTTGCGTGCGGAGAAGGTTGCTGCTGCACCAGCTAGTACAGCCTCTTGCCTACTACCACCCACACGCTCGGTTGTGCGTCCTGTGGACGCTGAGGCGACCTTCTTGCGCACTCCAGTTGAGAGAGTTCCGCCACCCATGCGTTCCAGTGTGCCCTGCCAGCCGCATGTTGACGTTCAGCGACGCACGGAGCCTTCCGTTGACGTTCGTGAGGTACAACAACCGTCAGAGTTGTTTTGTTTTGACGCGGTGCGTCAACCTCCGCAACCCAGTGTGGTTGCCACTGCTCACCCACATCAGGCTAGACAGTCTGGAGTAGACGCTGTGCATCCCCGCGCTGCTATGGTTGTTGCCAGTTCACAGACTGGGCAACAGTTCCATGACGTTGCGTCCGGCTCAGTCACGCATGCACCCGTGCGACCGGACTCAGCTAACCAGCCGTTACCTACTCCATTGCCGCTTCCTCCTCAATACTCGGATGAGGGACTTTCTGATGATGATGGTGCTGCACACGTAGATGAACCACATTCAGATCTTGACGAGCCTAAGTCTACGCAACCCTCTTTGGACTTTAGGAAGGTTTTAGCACTGTTCAAAGAGATGTTTCCGGACCAGTTTGTGTCTGTGGCTCCGCGCTCTCCTCCGTCAGAGTTTGTTTTAGGTATGCCGTCATCCACGCCTGCCTTTACTAGACTCGTCCTCGCACGCTCGTCCAAGAGAGCTTTACGAGTGATAGGAGAATGGATGCAGTCCAAAAAGAGTCTAGGGAAGACAGCCTTTACGTTTCCCCCTGCTAGACTCTCTTCTAGATCGAGCGTCTCGTATGCCACGGGAGAAGTTCTCGGCTTGGGAGTTCCTGCCTCTGCCCAGGGCGACTTCTCAAGTCTTGTAGACTCTCCCCGCCGGCTAGCCATGAGACGCTCAAAGATATGTTGGTCATCTTCGGACCTGGACCACCTTTTGAAAGGTATATTTAGAGCCTTCGAGGTCTTCAACTTTTTAGACTGGTGTCTGGGAGCTCTAAGCAGAAAGATCTCTCCGACAGAGAAGGAGACTTCCTTGCTCATCATGTCCTGCATGGACAAGGCCGTACGTGACGGATCTAATGAGCTTGCTGCATCTTTCGTGTCCGGAGTCCTCAAGAAGCGTGAGAACCTTTGCTCTTTCCTGTCAGCTGGAGTTACACCTTGCCAAAGATCCGAACTTCTGTTTGCTCCTCTTTCCAAGTGCCTCTTTCCAGAGGACCTGATTAAGGAGATTGCTGCTTCTTTGATACAGAAGGATACTCACGATCTGGTTGCGTCCTCTGCTCGCAAAGCCACCCCTTTGCCTACCTTGTCAGCTAGACCAAGGATGGACACTCCAGCGTCCCGATTTATTCCGCCCTTTCGTGGCAGAGCCTCCAGCAGAGGAGGTGCTCGTGCCGAAGGGAGACGTGAAAAGAAGAAAGGAACCAAGTCCTTTAAGGGCAGAGTCTGACTGCCAGCTTCTTCAGACAGCAGTGGGAGCCAGACTCAAGAACTTCTGGCAGACCTGGGAGAAGAGAGGCGCAGATGCACAATCTGTGAAGTTGCTCAGAGAGGGGTACAAGATCCCGTTTGTACGAAAACCCCCTCTAGCAACGTCTCCCATCGATCTCTCTCCCAGGTACAGAGAGGAAGACAAGAGACGAGCATTGAAACAGGAAGTGTCTCTCTTACTAGAAAAGGGAGCGGTAGTCAAAGTCCTGGACCATCAAACCCCGGGCTTCTACAACCGTCTCTTCTTAGTGTCAAAGAAGACAGGAGGGTGGAGGCCGGTGCTAGACGTCAGTGCGCTGAATGTCTTTGTCACAAAGCAGACGTTCTCCATGGAGACCACAAAGTCCGTTCTAGCAGCGGTCAGAAGGGAAGACTGGATGGTCTCTTTAGACCTAAGGGACGCATACTTCCACGTCCCCATCCACCCAGACTCCCAACCTTTTCTGAGATTTGTTTACAAAAAGGTTGTCTACCAGTTTCAAGCCCTGTGCTTTGGCCTAAGCACAGCTCCTCTTGTGTTTACGAGGCTGATGAGGAATGTAGCCAAATTCCTTCATTTAGCGGACATCCGAGCCTCCCTCTATTTGGGCGACTGGCTTCTAAGAGCTTCTTCCAGTCGTCGCTGTCTGAAGGATCTAAAGTGGACTCTAGATCTGACCAAGGAATTGGGTCTCCTTGTCAATTTGGAAAAGTCTCAAGTGGTCCCATCCCAAACTATTGTGTATTTAGGGATGGAGATTCACAGTCTAGCTTTTCGGGCTTTTCCGTCGGCCCCCAGAACAAGCCAAGCCCAGTTATGCATCCAGAACATGCTGAAGAAGGAATAATGTTCAGTCAGGCAGTGGATGAGTCTGATAGGGACCCTATCATCCCTGGAACAGTTCGTGTCGTTAGGAAGACTACACCTCCGTCCTCTTCAATATCACCTAGCTTTTTACTGGAAAAAGGACAAGACGCTAGAAGCGGTCTCGATCCCCATTTCCGAGAAGATGAAGTCTTGCCTGACATGGTGGAAGGACAGTATCAGCCTCAGAGAGGGTCTGCCCCTGGCTGTTCAGACTCCCAACCACGTTCTCTTCTCGGACGCATCGGACATAGGCTGGGGCGCGACATTAGACGGTCGGGAATGCTCGGGAATTTGGAACTCGAGTCAAAGGACAATGCATATCAACTGCAAGGAGCTACTGGCAGTTCATCTGGCCTTGAAAAGCTTCAAGTCTCTCCTTCAAGGCAAAGTGGTGGAGGTGAACTCGGACAACACCACGGCTTTGGCGTACATCTCCAAGCAAGGAGGGACCCACTCTATGACGTTGTACGAGATCGCAAGGGACCTCCTCACCTGGTCAAAAGGTCAAAACATTTCGCTAGTAACGAGGTTCATCCAAGGCAACTTGAATGTCATGGCAGATTGTCTCAGTCGGAAGGGACAAATCATTCCAACAGAATGGACCCTCCACAAGGATGTGTGCAAGAGACTTTGGGCCACATGGGGCCAGCCAACCATAGATCTCTTCGCAACCTCGATGACCAAGAGGCTCCCAATATATTGCTCACCAATCCCGGACCCAGCAGCAGTTCATATAGATGCCTTTCTCCTAGATTGGTCACATCTAGACCTATATACATTCCCTCCGTTCAAGATTGTCAACAAGGTACTGCAGAAGTTCGCCTCTCACGAAGGGACAAGGTTGACGTTAGTTGCTCCCCTCTGGTCTGCGAGAGAATGGTTCACCGAGGTACTTCGATGGCTAGTGGACGTTCCCAGAACTCTTCCTCTAAGGGTGGACCTTCTACGTCAGCCACACGTAAAGAAGGTACACCAAGGCCTCCACGCTCTTCGTCTGACTGCCTTCAGACTATCGAAAGACTCTCGAGAGCTAGAGGCTTTTCGAAGGAGGCAGCCAGGGCGATTGCTAGAGCAAGGAGGACATCCACCCTTAGAGTCTACCAATCGAAGTGGGAAGTCTTCCGAAACTGGTGCAAGTCAGTATCTGTATCCTCGACCAGTACCTCTGTAACTCAAATAGCTGACTTCCTTTTATACCTGAGGAAAGAACGATCTCTTTCAGCTCCCACTATCAAGGGTTACAGAAGCATGTTGGCATCAGTCTTCCGTCACAGAGGCTTAGATCTTTCCAACAATAAAGATCTACAGGACCTCCTTAAGTCTTTTGAGACCACGAAGGAGCGTCGTTTGGCTACACCTGGTTGGAATTTAGACGTGGTACTAAGATTCCTCATGTCAGAAAGGTTCGAGCCGCTACAATCAGCCTCCCTTAAAGATCTCACCTTAAAGACTCTTTTCCTGGTTTGCTTAGCCACAGCTAAAAGAGTCAGTGAGATTCACGCCTTCAGCAGGAACATCGGATTTTCATCTGAAACGGCTACATGTTCTCTACAACTTGGTTTTCTAGCCAAAAACGAGCTACCTTCTCGTCCTTGGCCGAAATCGTTCGATATTCCAAGCCTAACGAATATGGTTGGAAATGAACTAGAAAGAGTCTTATGCCCTGTGAGAGCTCTTAAGTTCTATTTAAGACGAACTAAACCTTTACGAGGCCAGTCAGAAGCTTTATGGTGTTCAGTTAAGAAACCATCTTTGCTTATGTCAAAGAATGCTTTATCCTATTTTATCAGACTGTTAATACGAGAAGCTCATTCACATCAGTTAAGAAACCATCTTTGCTTATGTCAAAGAATGCTTTATCCTATTTTATCAGACTGTTAATACGAGAAGCTCATTTACATCTGAGTGAGGAAGACCAAGCTTTGCTGAAGGTAAGGACACATGAAGTTAGAGCTGTCGCAACTTCCGTGGCCTTTAAACAAAATAGATCTCTGCGAAGTATAATGGACGCAACCTATTGGAGAAGCAAGTCAGTGTTCGCGTCTTTTTATCTTAAGGATGTCCAGTCTCTTTACGAGGACTGCTACACTCTGGGACCATTCGTAGCAGCGAGTGCAGTAGTGGGTGAGGGCTCAACCACTACAATTCCCTAATTCCATAACCTTTTTAATCTTACTCTTGAAATGTTTTTATTGTGGTTTTTGGGTTGTCCGGAAGGCTAAGAAGCCTTTCGCATCCTGGTTGATTTGGCGGGTGGTCAAATTCTTTTCTTGAGAAGCGCCTAGATTAGAGGTTTTGATGAGGTCCTGTTGTATGGGTTGCAACCCTTCATACTTCAGATCCTAGGGGTCGCTCAGCATCCTAAGAGGATCGCGAGGCTCCGTAAGGAAGACGTACTTAAAAAGGCAGAGTAATTGTTCAAGTCGACTTCCTTACCAGGTACCTATTCATTTTGTTTTTGTTATTTTGATAACTTCTAAAATGAATTAAAAATTCTTAGCTCATAATGATGTAAACATATTTTGCTGGTCTCTACCCACCCCCCTGGGTGTGAATCAGCTATTATAATCACCGGCTAAGTTAAATATTGAAAAATGTTATTTTGATAATAAAATAAATTTTTGAATATACTTACCCGGTGATTATAAATTAAAGGACCCTCCCTTCCTCCCCAATAGAGACGCAGTGGACCGAGGAGAAAATTGAGTTCTTTGTTTACAATGAGTACTGGGTATCTGGACGACAGATGGCGCTGTTGAAGTACACCCCCTACCTGTGTAGCGATCGCTGGCGAATTTTTTCCTTAGAGTTTTTCTGTCGAGCAACAGAGTTGCAGCTATTATAATCACCGGGTAAGTATATTCAAAAATTTATTTTATTATCAAAATAACATTTTAGTCAGGTGGTCAGTTTGTTCCTTGAGAGCGCACAGAAAAGGGTATTGGAGGAGGTCCTGTCACATAGAGCTATTTACACCATGTTGACAGCTCCTAGAGGTTTTCAGCCCCCTGGGCGTATCGCTGGATCTCGTAAGGAAAGCGGACATAATGAGGCAGGAATTCATTGAAGTCGGCTTCCTTATCAGGTACGAACCCTTAAGCTTGTTTATTAACTCTTAAGTAAATTCCAACAATGTTGGCTGTCTCTGACCCTCCACCAAGGGTGTCAATCAGCTATATACAGTGGAACCTCTACACACGAATGTATCTACATCAGAATTTTCCAACATCCGAAGTAAAATTCGAGCAAATTTTTTACTCTACACCCGAATTTTATTTCGACACACGAAGTAAACATTACGCCATTGAGCGTCGAGTGCTCAGTTCTCTATTCTAGTGTGTATCGTGTGGTTGTCCTCTGTTTGGTCTGTTATTAACAGTGCTTATTTTCTTCCTTTTCTCACATTTCCTTTTTGATCTTAATTATAATCATGGTGCTTAAGAAGCTAAGTTTCAGTACAGGAAGAAGGCAATGCTTTCATTAGAATTGAAACAAGAAATTATAAAAAAAACATGAGAGCAGTGTGAATGTGAGTGATACTGTATGGCTAAACAATATGGCCGGAATAGGCCTAAGATCTCGAGGATCTTCAAGCTGAAGGCAGCCATTAAAGCAAATAACCATCGAAGGGGATCACCATTATTACAAGACATCATAGCAATACCGTGGAAGATATAGAGCTCCTTTTGTTGATAGGGATAAAGGACAAAGAGATTGTTGGCAACGATCATTTGTGAGAAGGGCCAGTGTGATAAACAGAAAGAAAGAAAAAAGTGAAGCAAAGAAAACCAAGATAGCATTAACAAGCTCTTTTAAATAAGACTTCTCTCTTTTTCTGTTTCTCTCTAAACATAGCATTAACATGTTCTTTAAATAAAATCTCTCTCTCTCTCTCTCTCTCTCTCTCTCTCTCTCTCTCTCTCTCTCTCTCTCTCTCTTCTTCTTCGCTGTTATAGTGTTAGATACGTCTACTATTTTTTTTTTCTGAGAGAGAGAGAGAGATTAAACAAAAATGTGTTTAGAGTATATATGATTTTTAACAGCGTCAACGAGTTGAAAAACAATTAAATGTAACTAAGAAAGTAATTACAGCTAATCTGAATTCCTTTATTAACTAAAACAAATATTGATACAAACACACTCGTGTGCGTATGCACAAACACATACACAGGTGCAAAAATTGCTACGCAGTAAGAGAGACGGTCGGGGAGGAGGTAGAGATGGTGACTGCGATAACATACCGTAACTCGTCACTGAAATTGATGAAAATAAAAAATCAAAAGAAAAAAAAATGTAAAAAATATGAAATATAAAAATAAAAAAAAAAAAATAAATAAGCTAAGTTAGATTAAAATTTCCGTAGTGTAAGTTACGGTATGTTATCGCAGTCACCTTCTCTACCTCCTTGCCGATCGTGTCTCCTCGTGCGTGTGTGCGCGTTTGCGCATACGCACACGAGTGTGTTTGTATCAATATTTGTTTTAGTTAATAAAGGAATTCAGATTCGCTGATATTGTTTTTTTAATTACATTTAACTGTCTTTCAATTCGTTAACGCTGTTAAAAATCATATGTACGCAACACATTTTTGTTTAATCTCTCATTTTTATTTAATCTCTCTCTCTCTCTCTCTCTCTCTCTCTCTCTCTCTCTCTCTCTCTCTCTCTCTCTCTCTCTCTCTCAGAAAAAAATAATAGACATCTCTAACACTAACAGTGAAGAAGAACAAGAGAGAGAGAGAGAGAGAGAGAGAGAGAGAGAGAGAGAGAGAGAGAGAGAGAGAGAGAGAGTATTTATTTAAAGAACATGTTAACACCATGTCTACTTTCTCGCCGATCGTCCGTCTCCTCCTGGCGTAGCAAATCCTACACCTGCGTTGGCCTGTCTCTAAGGTAAAGTGGCAATAAAACACATTTTTTATTTATTATTTCTTTATAATTACAGTATCTTTTTTACATGCTTCTTTCATATTATGCAGTTATGTTATTGTTATGTGTAATTATGTGTAGCTATTTATTAAGGATTTATTATGGGTTTTTAGGCTGAGGAACGAATTAAATGAATTACCATGTATTCTTATGGGAAAATTCGTTTCTACATCCGAACATTTTCTACATCCGAACATTTTCTACATCCGAAGTTGGTTGTGGAACGAATTAAATTCTTATGTAGAGGTACCACTATAACTACCAGGTAAGTCAGATGTTTAAAAATGATATTTTCATAATAAAATAATTTTTTGAACATACTTACCTGGTAGTTATATATAATTTAATTCCCACCCTCCTCTCCTCTAGAGACTTAAGGGCATGGAAGATCTGAAGAATGACTGGAATGGTTCCAGGTACCTTGGTAGAGGGCTCACTGGTGGTACACCTGGCTACCCTATCGACGATTGCCGTGAGTTTTGAAATTTCTGCCGCGACGTCAGGACTAAGCTATATATATAACTACCAGGTAAGTATGTTCAAAAATTTATTTTTAAACATAAGACTTACCCGGTAGTTATATATATAGCTTATGTCCCTGATGTCACGGCAGAAAATTCAAAACTCGCACCAATCGCCGATTGGATAGCAGCCAGGTGTACCACCCCTGGGCCCTAGCGAAGTACCTAGGAACCATTCCAGGAACCCTCAGATATTCCCTGCCGTTGCTAGTGGCGACACGTGGATATTCTGCTCGACAGTTTGCTGATATTTACTGATTTACTTTGGTGATGTACAAAACTTTGGTTTTTGACTCCCGCTTATTTGATTTTGCTATTGGGTATTCTTGGATATGTTTGGATTTAGAAATTTTTTGGCCCTTGCTTGTTGATTTCTCTCTAGAATTTTTCAAAATGGCCACCCCCCCCATAACTTTTAGGATGTGTGTGAGTGGGTGTAAGACCCGAATGGCTAAAGCTTCTCTTGATCCCCATTCACTCTGCGTTAAATGCAGAGGTAAAGATTGTGATTTGGGTGATCGGTGTGATGAGTGTGTTCTTTTGTTAGAGAATGAATGGATTGAGTTTGATCGCTATAGGCGTAAACTTCAAAGAGATTGATTAAGACGAAGTTCTTCTCGTTCTTCAAAAGACCTTTCCTCTTCCTGTGTCACTGACCCTATTCCTTCCCATTTAGTGGTAGATTCTGATCCCACTACTGTAGCTGCTAATGAGTCTACGCTTAAGGACATGTTGGTAGCGATTCAAGCGCTGGGCGGTAAAGTGGAATTGCTTGCGGCGGACAGAACGCAGCCAATGTTCGATGTAGAGCAGTTAAAGGGTCAAAGTACAAGAAGTGCAGTGAAGTTATTTAGTGCTGTGGAGGGTACGCCTGCTCGCGTCTGTCATTCTCCTAGTCTTAGACCTCTTCCAAGCTCCCCAACCCCTGGGAGAAGGAATGTCGAACGGCAAAAGGAGACGAGAGGCTTTAAAACACGAGCAGACGTCCCCTCGAACGTACCTGTTGACGTTTCCCAGGACGTTCGCCCTCACCATAGGAAAGGTGAGGTTAAGTTGTTTTCGTCGTCTTCGGATGAGGCGATACCTAAAAGAGGCTGGCTGCTAACTTCCAGACCTCTTAAGAGGACCTTTGATAAGGCTAACCAACGTCCTACTAGCGCATCATGGCCTGGCTGTACCCATTGGGATTGTCCAGAGCGATTTCTATCTTCATTTGAGAGCTCTCCTGCTAAACGTCCTGCTAGGACGTCAGACTCTGCCGAGGATCTTGCTGAGCAGTTGTCAGAACCAGGCTTAATCTCGGTTCATGCTCTTCCCCAGCCGTCAGACTGGTTTTCACCATCCAGACGTTCTGAACGCCTTATGAGCGGTGAGGAGAACGTTGTGGTGTCATCACCAATATCACAAATGGATCCAAATTTGAACATGCTACAAGAGATGCAACAAAGGTTCTCTTCTTTCATGCAAAGTTACCAAGCCCCCGGTCAGTAAGAGAGTAGCAGTCCTGGATCCTGAACTTCAGGAAGCCTCTCTTCTGGACGCCAGGCGGCGTAAGCCCGTCAGTCAAGAAGCTCTGAATGACGATCTCATTTTCGTCTCTCCTTTGAAAAGCCATAACACTGTTCCTCTTGAGGAAAGTGAACTTGTTCGTGTGCACAAACATCAGACATACCATCGTAGCGACAAGCTTCAAGCTGACAGACGTGACAGTGATTGTCAGGCTCGAAACAGCGAGCGGTCTGCTCAACGCGACGTGAAACGTCCTGTAGGACGTGTTCCCGAACGTGTCGTTAAGCGTGCGGTGGTTCATGATCTCGACGGTCCTTCTTTACGAGGCACCGAGCTTCCTGCTAGCTATAGCATCGAACGTCCTTTAGAACGTGATCCTGAGGGATCAACTAAGAACGAAGTTGAGTTCTCAGCCAGACCTAACGTCGAACGTTCTTTAAACCGAGGCGCCGAACGTCCTCTTAAGCGCAAAGGTGAACTGCATTCAGGACATGAGCTCGAACGTCCTACAAAATGAGACGTCGAACGTCCTGCTAAACAAGTCGTCAAACGTCCTAGTTCATAGGACGTCAACCGCCCTTCAAGACTCGATATCGAACGTCTTCCAGGACGCGTCACCGAGCGACAAGCAACCAAACAGGTCGACGAGCGGCAAGCAGTACGCGGCGCTAAGCGCCAGTCAGGAAGCGTCAGTCAGGAAGCGACGTCAAGCGTTTTTCAGAACGCGACTCTGAGCGACCCATGTTGCTGGTGATTTAGAAGTGAGTCTTGATTATGAAGATGGGTACTACGCTCTTCAGGATGACACTGATTTTAACAGAGATCATAATCAGGAACACGTTAGTTCCGATCGCGTTGATCGCGAGCGTTTTGATGAGCGTCAAGCGGTAGATCCGCTTGGCGACAGATGTAATGATCCAGGTTCTGTTGCTGTTGAAAGTCAGGATCTTCATGAGAAGTACATGGTACTCAACATTGTTGCTCCCATTGGAGCTTTACCAGAGAAGGACATTGAGGGTCAGCTTTCTCCTGTTGAGTATGAGGAGGTTTCAGAAGATGAAGACTCTAACTTATTTCATCCTTCAGTAGATCTGAAAAAACTTATGAAAGTTTTCACTGAGGAATTCTCAAACTTTTTTGTACCTGTTGCTCCACGTTCTCCACCTTCTGAATTTACTCTTTGGAAGGCTTCAGAGAAGTCTCGGTTTACCAAGATGGTCTTGTCACGGTCTTCTAAGAGGGCTCTAAGACTGATGGGTGACTGGATGCAGTCCAAGAAAGACTTAGGGAAAGCAGCTTTCGCATTTCCTCCATCTAGACTAGCATCTAGGTCTAGTATCTGGTACGAGACAAGAGAAGTTCTCGGCTTGGGGATACCTGCCTCTGCCTCTGCCCAGGGAGATTTGTCGAGTCTTGTAGACGCTCCTCGTCGGTCGTCGGTCGGTCGGTCGGCCGGCTATGAGGAAGACCAAGATTTTCTGTTGCTGCTTTTAAAGAAGATGATACCTCTAACTTAGTCCACTTAATGTCCTGTATGGATAAGGCATTGCGGGACAGGTCCAATGAGTTGGCAGCACTCTTTTCTGCAGGGATTCTCAAGAAAAGGGCTCAGATGTGCTCATTTCTGTCACTGGGGGTTACTCCCTTCCAGAAATCCGAGTTATTATATGCTCCTCTTTCTCCCTTTCTGTTCCCTCAAGAGCTCATAAAGGAAATATCGTCTGCTTTAACACAAAAGGCCACTCAAGATCTGGTCTCTAAGACAGCCAGAAAGGTCCTCCCATCTTCTTTTTCCAGCCGCAAACCTAAGGAAGAAACAACTTTTCCTAAGTTCTCCCAGCCCTTTCGAGGGAGGTCTTCCAGCAGGGGTAGCTCCAGACCTGATGCAAGAAGAAATAAGAGGAGAAGCTTCAGATCAGGGCGAAGCAGAGTCTGACTGCTTTCGCCTTCAGGCAGTAGGAGCCAGACTACTCAACTTCTGGCAAGCGTGGGAGAAGAGAGGAGCAGACCATTGGTCAATACAGATTTTGAAGGTGGGTTACAAAATCCCCTTTACAGTATAGGGAATCCTCATTTGGTCTTAGCTCCAGTGGATCTCTCTCCCAGATACAAAAAGGAGGCAAAGAGACAAGCATTATTTATTCAAGTGTCTCTAATGTTGGAGAAGGGGGCCATACAAAGAGTACAGACATACGTTCTCCAGGCTTTTACAACAGCCTGTTCCTGGTACCCAAGAACTCTGGGGGATGGCGTCCAGTCCTGGACGTAAGTGCATTGAACAAGTTCGTCCAGAAGACGAAGTTCTCAATGGAGACTTCGAAATCAGTTCTTTCTGCAGTAAGGAAAGGCAACTGGATGGTCTCATTAGACCTCCAGGACGCTTATTTTCACATCCCAATTCATCCGAACTCCATGCATTATCTAAGATTCGTATTCAAGGGGAAAGTTTTTCAATTTCGAGCCCTATGTTTCGGCCTCAGCACCGCCCCGCAAATATTTACGAAACTCATGCTCAACGTAGCAAAGATTCTCTACTCAAGGTCAAGGGACATCAGAGCCTCCCTGTATCTCGACAATTGGCTTCTCAGAGCTCACTCATACGATCACTGCCTGAAGGATCTCCAGACAACTTTGAGTCTTACGAAAGAACTGGGTCTTCTTGTCAACAAGGAAAAGTCTCTCTTGATTCCATCACAAGAGATTCTTTATTTGGGAATGATGATTCGGAGTCGGCTTTTACGGGCTTTTCCGTCTCCTTTAAGGATGGAGCAAGCCAGTTTGAAACTCCGATCTTTTCTAAGGAAAAGTAAGTGTTCAGCGAGGAAGTGGATGAGTTTAGTAGGAACCCTCTCCTCCTTGGAACAATTTGTTCCCCTAGGAAGACTGAACCTTCGTCCTTTCCAATTCCACCTCAATCACCATTAGAACAAGGAGAAGGACCTAGAGACAATGAGCATTCCAATTACGGAATCCATCAAAAACTGCCTTTGGTGGTGGGAGGAACCAGACAAGTTCCAAGAAGGTCTCGACTTAATTCAAAAGAACCCAGACCTTGTGTTATGTTCCAACGCCTCGGACTCTGGGTGGGGAGCAACTCTGGACAAGTTGGAAGCTTCAGGGCTGTGATCAGAGACTCAGAAGAACTTCCATATCAATCAGAAAGAATTGTTGGCAGTCCTGTTAGTCCTCAAAAGTTTCGAAGGGTCAGTTCTAAACAAAGTGGTACAAGTCAATGCCAGCAACACTACGGCATTGGCTTACATTGCCAAACAAGGGGAACTCACTCGATATCTCTTTACGAAACTGCGAAGAATCTCCTTTTGTGGGCAAAGGAGAGGAATGTGGTCCTGATGACGAGGTTCATCCAAGGAGAGAAGAATGTAATGGCAGACAGCCTCAGCAGAAGAGGTCAGATCCTGTCCACAGAGTAGACGCTCCATCAGCAAGTATGCAAGAGTCTGTGGCGACTTTGGGGTCGACCATGCATAGACCTCTTCGCGACATCAAAAACAAAGAGGTTAGAGGCGTATTGCTCTCCAGTACCAGATCTAGAAGCAGTCCACATATATGCGTTTCTGTTGGATTGGACCAATCTAGACACGTACGCTTTTCCACCATACAAGATCCTTTACAAAGTGGTACAAAAGTTTGTAGTAACCGAAGGGACCAGAATGACCCTAGTGGCCCCCTTTTGGCCCTCAAGAGAATGGTTCACAGAGGTACTGAAATGGATGGTAGACACTCCAAGAAGCCTTCCATTAAGAGTAGATTTACTCAAACAACCTCACTTGGAAATATTCCATCAAAGTCTCCAAAGTCTTCAGCTGACTGCCTTCAGACTATCGAAAAACTCATTAGAGCTAGAGGTTTTTCGAAGGAAGCAGCTCAAGCCATTGCAAGAGCAAGAAGGACGTCAACTATCAAGGTTTATCAATCCAATTGGGAGGTTTTTAGAGAGTGGTGTAGAGTCAACTCTCTTTCCTCATCCAGTACCTCTGTAGCTCAAATTGCGGACTTCCTGCTCCACCTTCGAAGGAAGCGCAACTTTTCTTCCTCGACTATTAAGGGATACAGGAGTATGTTAGCGATTGTATTCAGGCACAGAAACCTGGACCTTTCAAACAATAAGGATCTGCAAGAACTTCTTAAATCCTTTGATACAACAAAGCAACGGCACCAATATTCACCAGCTTGGAATCTGGATATTGTTTTAAAGTTTCTTATGAGTGACAGATTTGAGCCCTTAAATTCAATTTCCTTGAAGGACCTTACTATGAAGACTGTTTTTGGTTAGTCTTGCAACAGCCAAAAGAGTTAGCGAAATCCATGCGTTTAGCAAGAACATTGGTTTTCGAGATGGTAAAACTGTCTGTTCCTTACAGTTAGGCTTTCTCGCCAAAAATGAACGCCCTTCTCAACCTTGGCCCAAGGCTTTTGAAATTCCGAATCTTTCGGATTTAGTTGGCGAGGAGTTGGAAAGAGTCCTATGCCCAGTAAGAGCTCTGAGGTTCTACCTGGACAGAACAAAAGACTTACGAGGCAATTTGGAAGCTCTATGGTACTCGGTTAAAAAGCCCACGTTGCAGATGTCAAAGAATGCCTTGTCATATTTTATCAGGCTCTTGATTAAAGAAGCTCATGCACATTGTAATGAATCAGACCTTGGACTTCTAAAGGTTAAGACTCATGAAGTCAGAGCCGTAGCAACGTCAGCAGCATTCAGACAGAATAGATCGTTGCAAAGCATAATGGACACAACCTTTTGGAGGAGCAAATCTGTGTTCCCTTCACATTATCTGAAAAGTGTTCAGACTCGTTACGAGGACTGCTAGACTCTGGGTCCATTCGTAGCAGCTAGTGCAGTAGTGGGTGTAGGATCCACCACTATGTGCCCATAATCCTAATAACCTTTTCTTCTCTTGGAACTTTTATTTGTTTTTATTGTTGTTTGTGGAGATTGTGTCAGTCTTCCACAATCATTGATTTTAGTCGGGTGGTCAGTTTTGTTCCTTGATAGCACCCGGAACTGGTTATTGGAGGAGGTTCTGTCACAATGAGGTATATACACCGGTTTGACAGTCCCTAAGAGATCTTCATCCCCCTGGGAGGATCGTTGGATCTCATAAGGCTAGCAGACATAATGAGGCAGAGGATCATTGAAGTCAGCTTCTTTATCAGGTGCGAACCCTTAAGTTTGTTTTGATTAACTCTTAAGCAGAATTCCAACTATATTGGCTGTCTCTAACCCTCCACGAAAGGTGTTAATCAGCTACATATGTAACTACTGGGTAAGTCTTATATTTAAAAATGGTATTTTCATTATAAAATAAATTTTTGAGCATACTTACCCGGTAGTTATATATAATTTAATCCCCACCCTCCTCCCCTCTAGAGACTAGAGGCATGGAATATATGAGGGTTCCTGGAATGGTTCCTAGGTACACCTGGGTGGTACACATGGCTATCCAATCAGCGATTGGCGCGAGTTTTGAATTTTCTGCCGTGACGTCAGGGACTTAAGCTATATATATAACTACCAGGTAAGTATGTTCAAAAATTTAATTTATAATGAAATTACCATTTTATTATGAAAATATCATTTCCACTAAGCTTGGAACAGGCCTAGTGCTTCCTGCCCCCTGCAGGGAAAGTGTCGACTTTGACAATAAGGATTCAAGGTTTGTATTTCTGTATGAACAAAAGGGAAACTTTTTTGAGGTTACCTTTAATTACCTTGGAAATCTGTACTGGCTCAAGTTTTTTTTATCTATAAGGATAAAATAAAACTCTGGTATGCTTTATTTTAAATCAACTGAGGAGTATAAAATAAGATGCATATACATTTTTTGTCTTTCTTTTGCAATTACAGTACATTATTAAATGTGGTTGCAACAAAATAAGAATCTGATCCAGCATTAATTCACATCAGGGTTCATATATTGACCTTTAAAGGAAGAATATATATATAATTTCATTATCGGAATCATGCCACTCAATGGAGATGTGAAACCAAATCTGTCTGACTTGCTCAGATTTTGGACATGCTTAAACACTGTGATGCAAACGTCCACACGACACTGGTGTTATTGGTCAGATTATGCACCTGTATAGAACAGTCTGTTAATCATCGTAATGATTTGCACTAGAAGGTACGAATACCTATTCACCCGATACACTGGAAAGTCCCAAATCAGTCCACTGTTCATCGCAGCACTAGACGACTGGTTTTATGACACTACCCGCCGCCACCACAAAGGGTTTTATTTCATGTACAGTGAGCCCTCGTTTATCGCGGTAGATAGGTTCCAGACCCGACCGCGATAGGTGAAAATCCGCGAAGTAGTGACACCATATTTACGTATTTATTTAACATGTATATTCAGACTTTTAAAACCTTCCCTTGTACGTAGTACTGTTAACAAACTACCCTTTAATGTACAGAACACTTAATGCATGTACTACAGTACCCTAAACTAAAACAGGCACAAATATTAAAGGCAATTTTATATCATGCGTTTGCTAAACACGCCAAAAAGCACGATAAAAAATGGCAACCAATGTTTTGTTTACGTTTATCTCTGATCATAATGAAGAAACAAACGCATTTAGTGTACACATCTGTGTATAGGTTAGTTTTTGCATCGATTATATTGATTATACAGTATGTTGATTTTGTTATTACCAATGTTTTACTTAATTTTTCTTAGGACTTCCAAATGAAATGTTTTTTTGGGCTTAAGCCAGGGCGTCCTGATGGAAGGTTCCTTTTTGGTAGCTTCCTTGGGTATATAACTACTAAGATATTCCCAGAGAATTTAACCACAGGCTATCACAGAATTCTAACTTCTGGAGCGAGTATCCTAAAGGTTTTCCTTTAAGACATCGTATATCAACAGGGGACGCATGTATTAACGCGCCACATAGCTATCTGCACCCCATACAGAGTTAACACTTCGATATGGAGGGACAGAGAATAGCTGGGGAGCTGTTTCACAGCTAATCCCGTCCGTGGCTACTTTTGGTACTCGAGACGTAAACAAACGGGCGCCACCGCTAGATGACGCCACGTCCGTCCTCATCCTTCATTTAGTAGCTCGCCTTACTAGTCGGATTTTTCCCTGTGTGATCTTTATCGACTTGCATCTTAGCCATGTCTCTACCCTCGGCCTCGCCTTCTTCTGGAAAGTTGAGTACAAGGTTCCAGTATTGTTTATATAAGCTCTGACCGTAAAGTAACTTTTACTTTTCGAGATATTTGATGTTTTGTGGCAGAGCTGTGCCGCGACCGAACCGGCCATTTTATGGCGTCGCTGTTGTTTTTTCATGCCTTATTTAGATAGCCTCAACAGCGTTTTCCGGCCTCATTAACTAATCGATACTATTAGTTATTTAGTCTTCATAGCTAGGAACTTTTATATCGTGTTTTGACGCTTTATTATCGGTCATCAACTGACCCCATACCAGTTGGCTAGTATAGCCCTAGGCCAGAGCGCCTATATCAGTGTTCATGCATGATATTTATCAGTGATCCTAGGTTTATTTATGAAGATAGTGGCATTATTTTACAATACTATTGACTGTGATGCAAGTGTTTTCGCCTTCAGGGACCATATAAGGGACAGGTTAGATAGTGTGTCTTTCTAACCTAACCTACAAGTAGGACCCTTATATGCTTCCTTCATCCCCTGCCTAAGGGCATCCCCTCTGTGTAGCCTTGCTCCCCCTACCACGTAAGGGGATCAAGCTCATACCAGAGTATTTTATCGCTTCTCTGTCCTCCCTAAGGGAATGATCCCCCCTTAGGGTTGCGTCCGAGAATGAGGAACGGCTAGTCCTTCCTCTATTGCTGGGGCTAGGTCTCCGACCTTCCCTGCAATAGCGATACGTCTTCCATCCTTCCTAGTTCAGGGTGTAACATCCCTGCTTTAGGCTAGGTTTTGGAGGGGTTAGTTCTGTACCTTGCTGAAACGATACCCATGCACCGTTTTCAGACAGGCTGCCTTACCTTAGGCTAGGGAGTGTCCTCCCTTCCTTGGTGGCCGCTCTGGTACAGAACCTCCTCCACAGAAGACCCTTCTCTTCTCCCCTCCCCACCTATCTCTTGTATGGCCTAGCCTATACTTAGGTTAGTCTATACCCATCTGTCCCCTGTCCTACAACTCCTCCTTAGGGTGGAGTGATAGGGCTACCTTGAGCTCCTGTGTGCAGTCCGCTCTGGTACATATATTATTATTATTATTATTATTATTTGCTAAGCTACAACCCTAGCTGGAAAAGCAAAATGCTATAAGCCCAGGGGCCCCAACAGGGAAAATAGCCCAGTAAGGAAAGGAAAGAAGGAAAAATAAAATATTTTAAGAAGAGTAACATTAAAATAAATATTTCCTATATAAACTATGAAAACTTTAACAAAACAAGAGGGAGAGAAATTAAATAGAATAGTGTGCCTGATTGTACCCTCAAGCAAGAGAACTCTAACCCAAGACAGTGGAAGACCATGGTACAGAGGCTATGGCACTACCCAAGACTAGAGAACAATGGTTTGATTTTGGAGTGTCCTTCTCCTAGAAGAGCTGCTTACCATAGCTAAAGAGTCTCTTCTACCCTTACTAAGAGGAAAGTAGCCACAGAACAAATACAGTGCAGTAGTTAACCCCTTGAGCGAAGAAGAATTGTTTAGTAACCTCAGTGTTGTCAGGTGTGTGAGGACAGAGGAGAATCTGTTAAGAATAGGCCAGACTATTCGGCGTATGTGTAGGCAAAGAGAAAGAACCGTAACCAAAGAGAAGGATCCAACGTAGTACTGTCTGGCCAGTCAAAGGACCCCATAACTCTCTGGCGGTAGTATTTCAACGGGCGGCTGGTGCCTTCATAGTGTCCTATGGGGTTATCCACTGGATGCATTCTGTCTACAGGGGTTCTCCCCCCTCTTGGGTGTTCCCTGCCCTCCCTTGGGCCCCCTTAGCTCCCGGTCCTCTGCGGCCCCTGCTTCTGGGTGATAGGGCTAGCCTCTATCATGGGTACACCCTCTCAGGTGGGATGCCTTGGGGTCCGTGGCCGGACCCCTACATCCCCCCCTTCTGTCTCTTTCACTATCCTGGTGCCGGTCCCTTGCCGCCTCTACTGTCGGTGATACCCACCTCCTACCTTGGTGACTTACCCCTTGCCCTCTGGGCCGTCAGTCCTCCGTGTGCCGGGGGACTGCCGCCTGCCGCTGGCGCCTAGCCGATGGCCTTCCCTCCTTCCTCATAGCTTCAGTCGTCCGTCCACCGGCCGGCCCCCGGAGTGCCGGCATCCGCTGCCGGCAGTCCGGTTCTGCTATAACCATCCTTGTTCCCGTCACCAATCCGGCAACCTCCGGCTGCCGGAGCCGCCGCTCCCCGCCGGCGTGCCGCCGCTGTGCCGGCGGCCGCCACCCTGGTATTACTCTTGACTTCTATATTGTCTTCCCTAATGCCAGAAACTCTGCTGGAGCGGCCTCCGGCGTGCCGGCGGTCTGCCGGAGCCTTCCTGAGGCGTCAAGGCTACTTGCACCCCCTTCTACTAGCTTTCATCTGATGTTGATAGCCCTACATCGCAACCAGATGGTTTGATTACATAATGGATAGGTATTGCCTTACTGTTCCATTAGTAACCATGCTGTCTTCTTGCATATCAAAGATTTCCAGCATGCTACGTTTATCTTAGCACGGCCGGTTATTGGAAACCGTTACCCTATGGGATCTTCTACGTTCCCAATCCTTGGGTCTGAGTGGCCTCAGTCCCAGTTCTATATCCTTGGCAATCCCCACTAGAATTCCCACTGCCTTCACGGCATGCTATGCTGAATTCTGCCCTGTGTCCTCGGTCACAACAAATTGCCTACCGATAAGGTTACGGTAACCGGCCGGGCGGGTTACACGGAGGATGTGTCTATCTCCTTCTTTTCCGCCCTCTCTCTGAACGTCACAGTATTTCTACCACTGAATATTAGGTTACAGATTAATCACTTAATACTTAACCTTAAAATAGAAGTCATCCTTATGACTCCCCTATACTCATGTCCTCTTTCTCTTACAGGAGGAGTACGTGAAGTGCGACCATAGCTTCTGTGGAGTGAAGCGCCCGCACTTTTATGGGCACACGGCGTGTAGGACTCACGCCCCTTGTGCAAACAAAAAAGGTGATCTGAAGTTCTGGGACCCACTGAACTGTACGGTCTACCAGGAACGCCTGGTCGAGGCGTTCAATAACCCTCCCTCAGCGGAGGTTAGGGACGCTTCTCGAGAGAAGCTACGCAAATGGGTGCGTGGCTTCCAGAAGAACGCCACTGGACCGTACCTTGCCACCGAAGACTTGAGGGCCTTACTGTTCCCAAAGGCATCCCCAGACTCTGTGGTCCCCAAGTATCAGATCCCCACCGTCCAGATCACGGTGGAACCCGATGTTGTCATGGCTCAGTCCATACACGAGTGTCGCCTGGATACCGACAACGCGGAATGTATGTCGTAAGTGTCGGAGACAACGGAGAGGAACCTCATGGCCGAAGAATTGGACTATGAGTAGGACCAAGTGGAATACGCTGGGTCGGAGCAAGAGGTCGCTCCGCCACCACCCCAACTCCTACACCGACGGAAGTATCACTCCCGTCTACCTCCGCCACCCCGGACCCCATCCCAACCAGCGCCCAGGAGATGTTTCGGACGCTCGAAGCCATCATGGACAAGAAACTCCGTGAGACACACGAATACATCAGGACCATGGAAAGTTCCAAGGAGCCGAAAAGGAATTCGGTTTAGGACCTTCCTGCATGCTCGCACGCCAACCCCTGGAGGTATGCCGAGCATATGCCGATCGCAACGGGCAGGATCTTCATCAGTGAGAAGGTCGGCTCGGTTGTCCTGGAAGAAGTGGAATTCTTCCCAAGTTTTGAGGCTTACCCGGACTGTTACGTCCGGCTTCGATCCGAACCTGCCTCTAAAGAAGAGACCGAACCTAAGGAGGTGATAGTGTTCGATCTCCCGAAGGCCCAGGCTATGATGGCCAACACCCTTAAAAGTAGGGGTTTTACCTGCTCAAAGCTTCCGGCATTGAGCAAGAAGCACCCTACCTACGTCGCACCTGATGATGCGATCCTCCCCTTCATGGAAAAGGCCTTCGCAGCGGTACACAGGGCAGTGGAAGAAGGGAAACCTTGCCCTGCACTGGAGGAGTGCAGACCCTTCTCCCTGGTCACTCCCCCCGATGCTCGACACTGGAAGGATGTCCAACATACCTTCGTGGTGGGAAAACTAGATCCTGACGTTGCTGGACGTCAGTTTAACGGAGACCTCCCGAAACTTAATGACCACCTCCTTCATCGGGAACAAGATACGAAAGAAAGGCTTGCCGCATCCATGTCCCTCCAGGTCCAGCTTGACGTCATGGCCGGTGACACTAGAGTCCCCGACCACTACATGGTGCTCGCCGAGACACATCTGGCGACTGTAGTCAAGGACTTACACAGCTTCATGAAGGCTTGGAGAGCCTGTCGTGAATTCGTGTTCTCAAGTGCCACAGTGAGACACGAACCCCGGAGGCTGATTTCCTCCAACATCTGGGGTAAGCACCTCTTTCCCTCTGATCTGGTGAAAGAGATTACCGACAAGGCCGCCTACGGAGAACAGGAACCTTCTTCACAAGTGGGGCATGTCGAAGAAAAGGAAATCCTCTCAGGACGACGGCCCTCAACCTAAGAGGAGATCCTCCAAGCCGAAACCCCAACAACGTCGACAGAGACGGCAGTTTCCGGGACCCGCTACTCCCCAAGTGGCTGCTCAGCCACAACAGACCGTTCAGCTGGTCACCCAACCGGTCTTGCCCCAATCACCGGTTTTCACCCCTGCCTTTGAGCAACAGACGACTACCTTTCGTCCCAAAAGTTGAGGCTCAAGCAGAGGTGCAGGCAAGAGACGCATCTCGCCGTCCCTCCAGAGGCAGAGGAGGAAAGGGAGCTAGCGGCCGAGGCGGTACACCCTCGGGACACCAGAAGCAATGAAGTGCTTCCGGTGGGAGGAAGACTCCGCCAATTCCAGGATCGTCGGACCTTCGATCCCTGGGCACACAGCATCGTCGACAAGGGTCTAGGCTGGAGTTGGACTCAACCACCCCCAACCTTCCAGCAATTCTTCCAACAATCTCCCCCCCTTCTGGAAGAATATGTCCTAGATCTCTTGAACAAGAAGGTGATTAGGAGGGTAAAGTCAACCAGGTTCCAAGGGAGACTGTTTTGCGTCCCCAAGAAGGACTTCGACAAGCTCAGAGTCATTCTAGACTTATCCCCCCTCAACAAGTTCATAGCGAACAACAAGTTCAAGATGCTGACTCTTCATCGGATAAGGACCCCTCTGCCTCAAGGTTCCTACACGGTCTCCATAGACCTGGTGGATGCCTATTGGTACATTCCAATGAACCACCACGCTTCCTCCTACCTAGGATTTCGACTCCAAAAAGAAAAGCTACGCCTTCAGGGCCATGCCCTTCGGCCTCAACGTGGCCCCTCGGATCTTCACAAAGCTGGCAGATACCATCGTTCAACAGCTACGCCTCCGAGACGTCCAGGTGATGGCCTACCTCGACGACTGGCTAGCCTGGGCTCCATTGCCCGAGGATTGTTTAAAATCCTGCAACAAAGTCACCCAGTTCCTAGAACACCTGGGATTCAAGATAAACGCGAAGAAATCTTGCCTCTCTCCAGCTCAAAGGTTCCAATGGCTAAGAACCCAGTGGAACCTTCAGTCACTCTGCCTTTCCATCCCCCAGAAGAAAAGGAAGGAAATAGCAGGGTCTGTCAAGCGACTGCTAAAATCCAAACGGATCTCAAGACGTCAGCAGGAACGAGTTCTAGGCTCTCTACAGTTCGCCTCAGTGACAAACCCAGTGCTATGTGCACAGCTAAAGGATGCCGCGGGAGTCTGGAGACGTTCCGCATCCATCGCTCGAAGAGACCTCAAGAGACGGCTCCCAAACAGACTTCGGCTGCTCCTCAAGCCGTGGTCGGAAGCAAAGGACCTGAAAAGGTCCATTCCTCTTTAACACCTACCTCCATCACTCAACATCCACACGGATGCTTCGCTGGAGGGTTGGGGAGGTCACTCCCACCAAAAATAGGCTCAAGGCACATGGTCTCCCCTATTCAAGACGTTTCACATCAACATCTTGGAGGCCATGGCGGTCCTTCTAACGCTGAAGAAACTCTCCCCGCCTCCCTCGATCCATATTCGTCTATCCCTAGACAACTTGGTGGTAGTTCGATGTCTCATTCGCCAAGGCTCAAGATCGCCCCAGATAATCAGGTGCTTCTGACAATCTTCCGTCTGGCAGAGAAGAAGAAATGGCACCTGTCTGCAGTTCACCCACAAGGATCCCGCAACGTGACGGCGGACGCTATACCCCGGACAAGTCCGATAGAGTCGGAATGGTCTCTAGACGCAAGATCATTCACCTTCATCTCTCACCAAGTCCCAGAACTTCAGACCGATCTCTTCGCAACGAGCGACAATAATCAACTTCCTCGATATGTAGCCCCGTCCGAGGACCCCAAGGCAGAAGCAGTGGACGCCATGTCACTGGACTGGAACAGATGGTCCAAGATCTACCTGTTCCCTCCCACCAACCTTCTGCTGAAAGTCCTCTCCAAGCGGAGAACCTTCAAAGGGACAGCGGCCCTAGTGGCTCCCAAGTGGCCCCGGAGCAATTGATACCCCCTGGTCCTAGAGCTGTAGCCCACGCTGATCCCTCTCCCGGGCCCAGTACTCTCCCAGCAAGTACAGAAGTCGACTGTCTTCGCTTCATCATCGGAAATCAAGGACCTTCATCTCATGATTTTCTCTCCCTAGCCGCGAAGAAAAGGTTTTGGATCTTGAAGAAAAGTCTAGACTTCCTCGAGGAATACAAGACCGAATCCACACGACGGCAATACGAATCATCCTGGAGAAAGTGAGTCTCTTTCGTCAAGGCAAAAAATCCTACGGAATTCACCACTGATTTTTGCATGTCCTTCTTTATTCACCTTCACGGACAGGGCTTGGCAGCCAACACGATTTCTACTTGCAAATCGGCCTTGACTAGACCACTAATGTATGCCTTCCAGATTGATCTGTCCAACGACATCTTCAATAAACTCCATTTTGCCTCCAACTTGGACAATGATTCGTGCCCTCTCAAGGATCTGACTCAGAAAGTTATCTTTCTTTTTGCTCTTGCTTCAGGAGCCCGAGTCAGCGAAATAGTGGCATTATCAAGGGACGAGGGCCACATCCTGTTTACAGATTCAGGTGACCTTACCCTCTTCCCGGATCTGACGTTTCTCGCCAAAAACGAATTACCCACCAAAAGATGGGGCCCTTGGAGAATATGCCCCCTGAAAGAAGATGCCTCTCTATGCCCAGTAGAGAGCCTCAAGGTCTATCTTCATAGAACTTCGGACTTTGGTGGAGGCCAACTCTTTAAAGGAGAAACTTCGGACAGCGACCTGTCACTGTAACAACTAAGAGCGAAAATCACCTACTTCATTCGCAGAGCGGATCCTGACAGTTCACCCGCCGGTCACGATCCCAGAAAAGTTGCATCGTCTCTGAATTTCTTTCAGAGTATGGATTTCGAAAGTCTTAAGAGTTTCACAGGCTGGAAATCCTCGCGTGTTTTCTTCAAACATTATGCGAAACAAGTGCACGAAGTCAAACATTTGTGGTAGCCGCAGGTAGTGTTATGAAACCTGCACCTAACTCTGCATAGAACAGTGAGTTACTTGGGACTCTAACTCCTCGGGTGCCTATGTTGACCCTCGCGTGATACGTAGTGATTTAAAAAACACTTAGTGCTTTTTCATAGACTGTTCTGCTCCCAGGTGAAATGTCATAGTCGTCACATGAGTGCCGCATGCCTAGAGCATGATGTGTTTTATTTTAATAGACTGGCGTTCCTCTGGAACGAGTGCCTACTAATAATTTGAAATTCCCTTTCAGATTCAAGAGCAAGTCTTTCATGACTATGTACATTATAATTTATTGTAAATAACTTTTACAATTTTATTGCATTTCCTTAACATGTTCTGCAATGGTGAAATTAAATTTCTATTTTATTACTTGTGCGTCTCAATCCGCTCCTACTTATACTATGAAATACATGACTGTCATAGTTTTATTATCCCCTTCCTCTTATGTCGATGAAGATGACTAAGGGTTCAACCCTTATTATATACTCACTTCTGCAATGTAATATTCCTACTCGAATACTTACTTACATCATACCTTAGAGACCAGACGACTCTATTCACATACAGTGCCTAACCACCACTTGTCTGCCTTTGTGAATGTTCCTATATGAATGCCAACCATTCAGTCTTGTCTCCGAGTTCTTCAAGTTCTCCCAGCAAGGTGAGTAGACCTTCGATGACCACTTTGATCTTCGGCATGGTCCGTTGGGACTTCGCTGCCCGGGGGGGCAGGAAGTTTCTTCCCATCGGTTCTCTTATTGAGGTTACTATGCTTATCCTGTCAAAGCCCTAGGCACTTCCACTACAAGGGGAAAATCTACCACGATACATTGATTCTCTGGTACTCTTCCATCAGGACGCCATGGCTTAAGCCCAAAAAACGGATTTTGAGCGAAGCGAAAAATCTATTTTTGGGTGAGATAGCCATGGCGTCCTGATGGACCCTCCCTGCTACTTCGTTCAGTTTGTCAGGTCCCACCCTGCGCTGCTGTATCATGGTGATCGGCAAGCAACTGGCTTCAGGATGAGGACGGACGTGGCGTCATCTAGCGGTGGCGCCCGTTTGTTTACGTCTCGAGTACCAAAAGTAGCCACGGACGGGATTAGCTGTGGAACAGCTCCCCAGCTATTCTCTGTCCCTCCATATCGAAGTGTTAACTCTGTATGGGGTGCAGATAGCTATGTGGCGCGTTAATACATGCGTCCCCTGTTGATATACGATGTCTTAAAGGAAAACCTTTAGGATGCTCGCTCCAGAAGTTAGAATTCTGTGATAACCTGTGGTTAAATTCTCTGGGAATATCTTAGTAGTTATATACCCAAGGAAGCTACCAAAAAGGAACCTTCCATCAGGACGCCATGGCTATCTCACCCAAAAATAGATTTTTCGCTTCGCTCAAAATCCGTTTTCTTTATGGGCGGCGTCATAAAGTATGCTTCATCTTCGATCGTAATAAACAAACGAAGGCATTTAACGCGCATGATGAAAGTGATAAATAATGATATTACAGTAAAAGCTTTTAGATAATATGTTATTACAAATATTATTTACCTTATCTATATAAAATCATACATACGTAGCAAAGCAGGAAAACAATTTACGAGAGAGAGAGAGAGAGAGAGAGAGAGAGAGAGAGAGAGAGAGAGAGAGAGAGAGAGAGAGAGAGAGAGTTGTTTTACGTACGTAAATGTAAATTTTAAACAAAAAAATAGCCCCATTTCATATAAAATAGGTTATTACAAATATTTTACTTTATCATATGACAGTAGTCTGTATAATACTGTAAAGTTCAGTACAGTATGTTATTGTTAGTCGTGGCGATGAAATTCTCACGAAACAAAAACACGGCATTCGATTACAACAGCTGATTCCTTCTCTCTCTCTCTCTCTCTCTCTCTCTCTCTCTCTCTCTCTCTCTCTCTCGTGTTATACAATACTTACATATAGATGAAGAAACTAAAATTAGTTTTCTTAGTGTCAATTAAATACGAAACGAAAAAATTATGCCGAGTTTACATCCATTTCAATTGTTGCTAAAAATACGGCATCCGATTTCATCAGCAAACCACTATTTTTTGGGAAACATCATTTTATTCTAGAAAATTGATACTCTTTAAATAGTTAATTGCATATTAAGAAAGCGTGTACTTTTGTTTTTAAATTTCCAGTGTGTTTTGAAAATCGAGTATTGTCGACTTCTTTTTGTTTTGCTTTTGGGTGTGATCAGATCAGCTGATGTCTAGCTGCCGCTCTTGAGAGCGTACAAATACACTAACAAAGTATCATTTACTGTATACCATTTCTTAACTTATTCAAATCGTCTATGCAGTTCATATTACATAAGCACCAATTTGTTATAACCTATCAAATTTTTTTGTTTATTACATTTAAAACAACACACACACTCTCTCTCTCTCTCTCTTATTATATTTAAAACATCACACACACACACTCTCTCTCTCTCTCTCTCTCTCTCTCTCTCTCTCTCTCTCTCTCTCTCTCTCTCGTGTTATACAATACTTACATATAGATGAAGAAACTAAAATTAGTTTTCTGGGTCGACCTGTGACGGCCGGCGAAAAAGTCCTTCTATGACCTGGTGAGCGCGAGTGGTAGGTGTCGGTAGGGTAACCCAACTGTATTCTCTAGGGCCTGTCACGGCCCTCCCCCTTTGATGAAGGGATTATCTAAATGGAAGACAGCCTGTGAATAGTGTTTTACAAACGCCCTTGTTAGATATACGACACCAACAAGGTGCTCGCGCGAGGGTTGTAACCTCTGCATTCCATGCTTTTAATTTTCTCTGGTATATTTGGAAGATTTATATCAGAAAAAGTACAAAGAAGGACTTTTTCGCCGGGCGTCACAGGTCTCTCCCCAGAAATAGATTTTTCCTTCGTCAAAATCCCTTTTCTTAGTGTCAATTAAATACGAAACGAAAAAATTATGCCGAGTTTACATCCATTTCAATCGTAGCTAAAAATACGGCATCCGATTTCATCAGCAAACCACTATTTTTTGGGAAACATCATTTTATTCTAGACTTATTCAAACCGTCTATACAGTTGATATTACATAAGCATCAATGTGTTATAACCTATCAAATTTTTTTGTTTATTAAATTTAAAACAACACACACACACACTCTCTCTCTCTCTCTCTCTCTCTCTCTCTCTCTCTCTCTCTCTCTCTCTCTCTCTCTCTCTCTCTCTCTCTGTGGGCTACTTTTCACTACCTCCCATTCCTTACCTCTCTCTATCTCTCTAACAAATGATATCTTTGTTGCTCCTCAGAGTTTCATTTATATTGAAAATCAATCATGATTCAATTTTCGTTACTTTCTCCAATCTCGCACCATCGGTCACATCGCGGTATTTTCGAAATTTCCGGAAAATCCGCGATATATGTATATACATGCGTTATGAAAAAAATCTGCGAAGTGGTGAATCCGCGATGGTCGAACCGCTAAGTAGCGAGGGATCACTGTACTTGCTTCGCATAGTGTTTATGGAAGACCCTGGATGATTTCCACCCAGTATATGAGCGGAGCCTCTCAAAGTCCATGTGTTGAAAGAAATTCAACGAAGAAGCAACTTTCCTTGGATCGTGACCTGCGGGTGTGCTGTCAGGATCCGCTCTGTGAATAAAGTATGTGAGCTTCGCTCTCAGTTGTCCTAGGGATAGGTTTGATCCTGAAGTTTCATCTCTGAAGAGCTGTCCTCCCTTGAAGTCTGAAGTTCTTCAAAGATAGACCTTAAGACACTCTACTGGGCATAGAGAGACGTCTTCCTTCAGTGGGCAGACTCTCCAAGGACCCCACCTCTTAGTGGGTAGCTCATTCTTGGCAAGAAAGGTAGGATCAGGAAAAAGGTTTAGTTCTCCTGTGTCTAGGAACTGAATATGGCCTTTGTTTCTGGATAAGGCCACTATTTCACTAACTCTAGCCCCTGAGGCTATTGCAAACAGAAAGATGACTTTCTGTGTTAGATCCTTTAGAGTACAATCTTCATTGTCTAGGTTCGGAGCATAGTGCAAGACTTTGTCCAAAGACCACGTGATGGGCTTTGGAGGGGTTGCCGGCTTAAGTCTAGCTCATGCTTTTGGGATCTTATTGAAGATTTCACTAGTGAGGTCCACTTCAAAAATGTACAGCTGTGGTCTAGTCAGGGCCGACTTACACTCGGTAATCGTGGTGGAAGCCAGGCCTTGTTCGTGTAGGTGTATGAAGAAAGCGAGACAGAAATCTATCGATATTTCTGTTGGATTCCTTGTTTTCACAAAGGACACCCATTTCTTCCAAGATGATTCATATTGTCTCCTAGTCGAACTTGACTTATACTCTTCAATGATGTCAACTTTATCCTTCGATATTCCAAACTTTTTGTTCGCTGTTAGGGCGAGAAAATCATGAGATGTAGGTTATTGCTTCTCGAGGATGAAGCGTAGACAATCGACCTCTGGACCAGTTGGGATTAAACTGGATTCGGCAGAGGAAACAGCTTCAGTTTCAATTCTAGAACTAGAGGGAACCAATTGCTTTTGGGCCATTTGGGGGCCACTACTGCAGCTGTCCCTCTGAAGGATCATAGCTTGTCGAGGACTCTTAGCAGGAGATTGGTTGCTGGAAACAGGTAGATGAGACTTCACCTGTTCCAGTCGAGGGACAAGGCATCTATCGCTCCTGCCTGAGGGTCCGTTTAAAGGGCAACGTAACGAGGTAGTTTCTTGTTGTCGCTCATTGCGAAGAGGTCGATCTGCGGTTCCGGGACTTTTTCCAAGATGAAGGAGAATGAGTCTGCGTCTAGGGACCATTCTGTCTCTATCGGCTTTCGCCTTGATAGAACATCCGCCGTCATGTTGCGGAACCCTTGTAGGTGAACTGCTGATAAGTGCCATCCCTTCTTCCTTGCCAGGTAGAAGATGGCTAATATCACGTGGTTGATGTGAGGTGATCTCGAGACTTGTCGATTTAGACATTTTACTATCACTTCGTTGTCCAGGACCAATATGATGGGGATTGCTCTGCAAATGGATAGTTTCTTCAATGTTAGGAAAACTGCCATAGCTTCCAAGATGTTGATGTAAAAGGTTTTGAACTGGTGCGACCAATTCCCCTGCACTTTTCTCTCGTGAGAATGGCCTCCCCATCCTTCTAAGGAGGCGTCCGTGTGTATCACCACTGATGGTTGTGGTGGCTGTAGGGGAATTGTTCGTCTTGTGACGGATTAGTCTCATGATAGCTCCTGCTATCTCTCTCCTCTTCTTGGATGGAATGGAGAGGTGGTGTGACTTTGGGTTCCATTGGATTTCTAACCATTGGAACTTTTGAGCTGGAGAAAGGTGAGACTTTTGAGATTGATCTTGAAGCCCAGGTGTTCCAGGAACTGGATCACCTTTTTGGCTGCTAGCAGACAAGTAGTCTTGGATGCTGTTCACACCCGCCAATCGTCTAGATATGCTACCACTTGAACTCCCATCGGAGCGTAACTGCTGGACGATTGTGTCTCTTAGTTTTGTGAATATCCTTGGGGCTGTGTTCAGTCTGAAGGGCATTGCTTTGAAGACAAATTTCTTTTTTTGTAGCTTGAATCCTAGGTAGGAGAAGTAGGGGCTGCTGACTGGCAGATGCCAGTAGGCGTCTGCCAGGTCTATTGAGACTGTGTATGCCCTTTGGGTAGAAGGGTCCTTATGTGTTGCAAAGCAAGCATTCTGAACTTGTTATTCTCGATGAACTTGTTGAGTGGAGACAAGTCTAGAATGACTCTGAGTTTGTCTGAGTCTTTCTTGGGAACACAAAACAGCCTTCCCTGGAATTTGATGGACTTCGCTTTCCTTATTACCTTCTTGTTCAAGGTTGGTACCGCCGGGAACCCCGGCGTGGTTGGTACCGCCGGGAACCCCGGCGTGGTTGGTACCGCCGGGAACCCCGGCGTGGTTGGTACTGCTGGGAACCCCGGCGTGGTTGGTACTGCCGGGGTTCCCGGCATGGTTGGTACCACCGGGGTTCCCGGCATGGTTGGTACCACCGGGGTTCCCGGCATGGTTGGTACCGCCGGGGTTCCCGGCATGGTTGGTACCGCCAGGGTTCCCAGCATGGTTGGTACCGCCGGGATTCCCGGCATGGTTGGTACCGCCGGGGTTCCCGGCATGTGTGATTTTCTATTCATTAAATTATATGGTTCTCTGTCATGAAAGAGCAAAATCGTGAAGAAAGAATCTGCGGATATTGAGGGGTTACTGTATGGATAGGAAAAATATAATTAACTTTTAAAATTTATTATTTGTTCCGTGACCGAAATACAAACCACGCTATTTAAATAGGGTATTACTTTCTTCGTAGCTGAAATGATGAGCCATTAAATTTTTAACGAGGGTTTACTACCCCCTCACTAGTTAGCGAGGGGGTAGGGGAGGAGTAGATAGCTACCCCTCCCCTCTCACACACCGGTGAACTAGTTCACTTTGCTTCTGGCTCGGGTGATGAACAGACGTGTCTGCTCTCACCCTCACGTATTGACAGCCTTAATCTTTTTTGCTTTTTCTTTCAGTTGTGTGTTTGGAAGTTGGCCTCTCTCTTTATCATGCGGAAACGCCCCGGATTACCAGACCGCCCTTGTGGGACTTATATGTCGGCGGTCGAGACGGATCCTCACACCTTGTGTCCGTTCTGCATTGACAGCCTTAATCTTTTTTGCTTTTTCTTTCAGTTGTGTGTTTGGAAGTTGGCCTCTCTCTTTATCATGCGGAAACGCCCCGGATTACCAGACCGCCCTTGTGGGATTTATATGTCGGCGGTCGAGACGGATCCTCACACCTTGTGTCCGTTCTGCAGGGGCCAACGGTGTGATAAGGATAAAGTTTGTTGTGAGTGTAGGGAGTGGTCTACCTCCCAATGGGAGAGGTTTTCCCGGCGCCGAAAGAAGAAGTCCAAGCGGCATTTTTCTCATTCAAGGATCTCCTTGAAGAAGGAAATCTCCAAGGACTCTTCTTTCGTTGCCCGAACCTCCTCCGAAGCTCCCACTCGATCGGTCTCTCCCGAGACACCGTCGAGTGGTAGCGTAGGCCGTACTTGTGTTGACCGACCTCGGGGTTCGGGAGAGGGAGTTGCCTCCCATAGTGAGGCAGCTCCTCCTCCTCCTCCGGGGGAGGATTTATCTAATGTTGCTAATGATAATTTATTGCCGCTTTGGGTTTCCATGGGGCTTAAGGGTTCGCGCTCCAGGGAAGCCCTGTTTGACCTTATCCAGTTGGGAGCAGCTGACAAACAGTCGCCAGTGATAGCGGAGGTTGACCCTCTGTCTAACCTCGACGTTGTTGTGGCAGAGGTTTCCGGCGAGTTGGGTCAAACCTCTGCCTTGGGTGCTGATGTTGCTGAAGGCTTGGCTCCCCCCTCCGAACATCCTTCGAGGGAGGGGGTCAAGTCCAACGGTCTCTCCTGCAGGTGTTTCTTCCCCTCGGGGGAGTTCACTAACAGAGACTCCTCTTCGGAGGACTGACGATGGTGTTCCTGATGCCCCCAGAGGACGTATCCGACGCAAGGCTCGTCTTCCTCTTCGCCGTCGACGCCTTCCTTCTCCCCACAAGGGACTTAGGAGGCGCTTTTTCGACTCCTCGCCTTTGCAGTCCCTCGCAGAGGATCCTCCTCACCGTGCTTTGACCGTTGCAGCTGCATCACTGGACCTCTCTGCAGATCGTTCGCGATCTCCTACGCCTGCTAGACCTGCTGACCTTCCTTCACCGTTCCTGGCAGCTGACGCGCTGTGGGCGCCCATGCACCCCGTTTTCAAATGGGCACCGGTCCTTTCGGGGCAAAAGGGGCTTACTCACAATGTGGGCAAGTCCCTTAAGTGCCAGGTATCCCCTGTGCGCCTGCGCTCTCCTGTTCCTGATGCTCCTGAGACAACGACCCAGAGACATCCTATGCCAGGGACAACGCGCCAGCGAGCTCCTGCTGCAGAGTCGATGCGCCAGGGCTCTCACCGATCTCCTGTTCGTTAGCGCTCTCACCGATCTCCTGTTCGTTAGCGCTCTCACCGATCTCTTGCTCGTCAGTGCTCACCTGCGCGCCAGCGCTCTCCTACCCGCCAGCGATCTCCTGTACGCCAGCTATCTCCTACTCGCCAGCGCACAGCTGCACGCCCTGATCCTGTTACGCGCCACGCTCGCCCACGATCTCCTGCGCGCCCACGATCTCCTGCGCGCCCACGATCTCCTGCGCGCCCACGATCTCCTGCGCGCCCACGATCTCCTGCGCGCCCACGATCTCTAGCTCGCCAGCGCTCCCCTCCTACTTGCCTGCGCACCCTTGATCTACGGATCTGAGCACAGGAAAGAAGACTCGCCCCTCGCCTTCTCGCCAGCAATCTCCTGCGCGCCCCCGGAACTCGCCCACCCGTCAGCCCTCGCCTGTGCACCATTGCGCGCAGTCACCTTTGCGCGCACAGGTTCCAGTTCCTACCTTGCGCCCTTCCAGAGGCTTCCGAGATACTGCGCGCCCACGAGCAGTCTCCTCCCGCTTCCACGCTTGCTGGTCCTTCTGCGCGCCCTCTGTCTTCGCCAGACCGCGCCCCTGCGTGCCATCGATCTCCTGCGCGCCATCACTCCCCAGCACGCAATCGCGCCCACGAACCTGCTCGCCGTAGTTCACCTACGCGCCCTCACGCACCGTCACCTGTACGCAGTCGCACACCTGCACGCCCTGCGCGCCATCGCTCGCCTGCGCGCCATCCCTCGACTGCGCGCCATCGCCCGCCTGCGCGCCATCGCCCGCCTGCGCGCCATCGCCCGCCTGCGCGCCATCGCCCGCCTGCGCGCCATCGCCCGCCTGCGCGCCATCGCCCGCCTGCGCGCCACCGCCCGCCTGCGCCCCATCGCCTGCCTGCGCCCCAGCACTCGCCCGCGCTCCCTCGCCTGAGCGCCCACGCACTCCCTCGTTCGCGCTCTCGCACCTTCATCTCCACGCGCCCGTTCACCCGCGCGCGAGCGCCAGCGCAATTCCCAAGCGCGATTCCCACCGGGTTTCGCAACGCAAGCTACCGAACAAGTCGTCAGGAACGAGAGCAGCTAGGTCGTCTTCACGCTCCCCCCCCCGCAAGCGCAAACCAGCGCCCTCACAGGAGGAGGGGAGATCTTCAGATAAGTCCAGGCACCCATCTTCTTCCCTTTCTTTCCAGGCAGGCCATGTTGTAGTCTACTCCAAAGGATCGCCCAATTCCCTTCCCTCCGGAGGGAGTCTCTGACACTGCGTCTGTCAGTAAGCAGCCATGGTTTGAGTCCCTTATCAGAGCTGTCTCCCAGGCTGTTAAGCCTGCCTTCTCTGATTTGGGCCCCAAACCAAGGGCAGCTCCGACCCCTCTGAAGAGGAAGAGAGGAGTAGAGATCGTGGTGACTTCTCCTCGGGTCAAGCTGGCTCCCAAGAAGTCCGTCAGGAAGGCTCCTACCCCCTGCAGACGTTTTCTCCATCCCATGTGGACAAGGTTTTTCCGTCCTCAGGGGAGTCTTCCGAGGTGAGGCTTTCTCCCACCGCACCAATGGGAGCAACCCCACCTCGAGCTGGAGAATCGTCCCGTGTTGGGGCGGAGAAGAGCCCTCGACTTCGTTGCTGGAGTCCTGTATCCCTCCTAGGAGGGAACCGAAGGACTCGAAGACCATCCCGAAGTCGTCTTCCAGGATTTGACCAGAGCCAATGAGACCCGCGGAGAACGTCCACATGTCCCCCCAAGAAGAGCCTTTGGGGACGGGAGACTTCGCTGCCGATTCTCCAGGAGGAGAGCAGCAAGAGTCAGAGCATGCCTTCTGGCAGGTCTTGACTCTAATGAGGAATCTCAACAAGTTTCCGGACCCGGAGATTCCCCCTCGTGAGGGTAAGAACATGGTCCTGGACCGAGACTTTGGCACTCAGAAACCCACTAAGGCCAGTGCGGCTCTGCCCTGGTCCCAAGGTGTCAAGAGTGCCAGAGATAAGGTTAAGGGCCAGCTCTCCGAGCTCGCCTCCTCCAGCCGTTCCACTGCTGGCAACAAGCTCCTCCCTCCTCCTCGTGTCCACCAGAGGAGGTATTTTGAGGTCATGGAGGAGCCTTGTTTAGCTCTTCCATTGTACCACTCTGTGGAAGAGCTTACCAAGGGAGTTCCTCTTGATAGACTTTCTAGCCGGCAAATGACTTTCTCGGTGACAGAGATCCTAAACCAGGAGAAAGTCGCGAAGTGTGCCATGCAGGCTACTTCGTGGCTGGATGTCTGGTTGGGGTCTCTGGGCATCCTTTTGTGATCCGAGGATCTGTCCAAGAAAAGCACTAGGAAGGCCCTAGAGACCTTCCTCCTCATGGGCACCCGCACCATTGAGTTTCTGGCCCACCAAGTCTCAAACTTGTGGGCCAATTCGATCTTGAAACGACGTGATGCGGTGGTAGAGAGGTTCTATTCGAAGGTCTCAACCGTCGAAGTCAGCAAGCTCAGACACTCTTCCCTTATGGGAAAGAGCCTGTTTGAGCCCAAGGATGTGGAACAGGAGGCTGAGAGGTGGAGGAAATCCAATCAGGATTCTCTCCTCCAAAGGGCTCTCACATCGCAGCCCTACAAACCTCCAGCACCTCAACAACAACCTCGCCAGTCCAAGACGACGAAACCAGCAGCGGCTGCCAAGACAACGGTATCCAAACAGCAGCCCTTTTCTGTCAAAGACAGGAGAGGCAAGAAGTCCTCTAGGGGAGGCAAGAATCCTAGGGGGAGCGGCCGAGGCCGCAAACGCTAGGATTGGCAATCCCCCTGCATGTCCACCAGTGGGGGGATGCCTACAAAGTTGCGCAATCAGGTGGCAGCAACTCAGGGCCGATTCCTGGACGGTTTCTGTAATCAGTCAAGGGTATCGCGTCCCGTTCATAACATCTCTTCCTCCCCTGACAGCGAATCCAGTGTCGTTGAGCTCCTATGCCATGGGATCGGCAAAGGGGCTAGCCTTACGGGCAGAAATGGAGACCATGTTAAAGAAGGATGCTCTCCAAGAGGTCGTCGACGGGTCCCCAGGCTTCTTCAGTCGACTTTCTTGTAAAGAAGGCGTCTGGAGGCTGGAGACCAGTCATCGACCTCTCAGCTCTGAACAGGTTTGTCAAACAAACTCCGTTCAGCATGGAGACCGCAGACATGGTCAGACTTGCAGTGAGACCACAAGACTTCATGTGTACACTGAATCTGAAGGACGCGTACTTCCAGATCCCAGTCCATCCGTCTTCAAGGAAGTACTTAAGATTCACCCTATTATTATTATTATTATTATTATTTGCTAAGCTACAACCCTAGCTGGAAAAGCAAAATGCTATAAGCCCAGGGGCCCCAACAGGGAAAATAGCCCAGTAAGGAAAGGAAAGAAGGAAAAATAAAATATTTTAAGAAGAGTAACATTAAAATAAATATTTCCTATATAAACTATGAAAACTTTAACAAAACAAGAGGAAGAGAAATTAAATAGAATAGTGTGCCTGATTGTACCCTCAAGCAAGAGAACTCTAACCCAAGACAGTGGAAGACCATGGTACAGAGGCTATGGCACTACCCAAGACTAGAGAACAATGGTTTGATTTTGGAGTGTCCTTCTCCTAGAAGAGCTGCTTACCATAGCTAAAGAGTCTCTTCTACCCTTACTAAGAGGAAAGTAGCCACAGAACAAATACAGTGCAGTAGTTAACCCCTTGAGCGAAGAAGAATTGTTTAGTAACCTCAGTGTTGTCAGGTGTGTGAGGACAGAGGAGAATCTGTTAAGAATAGGCCAGACTATTCGGCGTATGTGTAGGCAAAGAGAAAGAACCGTAACCAAAGAGAAGGATCCAACGTAGTACTGTCTGGCCAGTCAAAGGACCCCATAACTCTCTGGCGGTAGTATTTCAACGGGTGGCTGGTGCCTTGGCCAACCTACTACCCTAGACAACAAGATCTACCAGTTCAAGGTGCTGTGTTTCAGTCTCTCCACAGCACCTCAGGTTTTCACCAGAGTGTTCACCCTGATCTCTTCGTGGGCACACAGGATCGGCATTCGTGTACTTCGTTATCTGGACGACTGGCTGATCCTGGCAGACTCGGAGTCGACCCTTCTTCGCCACCGAGACAAGCTTCTGGGACTTTGCCAAGATCTAGGGATCATGGTAAATCTCGAGAAGTCTTCTCTGCTTCCATCTCAACGACTGGTATATCTAGGCATATCTTGGACACCAATCTCCACAAAGCCTTTCCATCAGACGACAGGATAGCAAGGCTGAGGAGGGTCGCAGATCCTTTCCTCAGACGAGAAGAACTCTCAGCCCAATCATGGCTACGTCTCCTCGGTCACCTTTCCTCTCTGGCCCGTCTAGTTCCAAATGGGCGCCTCAGGATGAGATCCCTGCAATGATGACTCAAGTCTCGGTGGAATCAAGGTCACGATTCCCCGGACATTTTGATCCCTATGGGTCCTGCGGAACAGACGGACCTTTAATGGTGGGTGACAGACGAGAACCTCCGAAAGGGAGTGGCTCTTCTCGTTCTCCTCCCAGATTTGATGCTGTTCTCGGACGCTTCAAAAGAAGGGTCGGGGGCCCACGTTCTGAACCACAGGACCTCAGGCCTATGGTCAGAATCAGAAAAGTGCCTCCACATAAACCTGCTAGAGATGAAGGCCGTCTATCTGGCTCTGCAACAGTTCCAACAGTACCTGGCGGGTCACTCCATGGTGGTGATGAGTGACAACACCACGGTAGTGGCTTACATTAACAAGCAGGGAGGTACTTTTTCACAACAGCTATCCCATCTTGCAGTAGAGATACTGAGATGGACCGAAGTCCACTCGATTCCACTATGGGCTCGCTTCATTCCGGGCAAAAGCAATGTGCTCGCCGACAGTCTGAGCAGAGCATCCCAGATAGTGAGTACCGAATGGTCTTTGGATCCTCTTGTAGCCGACAAAGTCCTGACTTTGTGGGGTTCCCCGACGGTGGATCTGTTCGCGACAGCCTTGAATTTCAAGCTCCCACTGTACTGCTCCCCAGCCCCGCACCCCAAGGCACTCTGGCAAGATGCCTTCCAACAACGGTGGGACAACATCGATGTTTACGCCTTTCCCACGTTCTGTCAGATGAGAAGGGTGCTCAACAAGACCAGAATATCGGTCAACCTGTTAATGACCTTAATAGCTCCGCTATGGCATCACGCAGAGTGGTTCCCGGACCTTCTGCAGCTCCTGACGGAACTCCCGAGAGAACTCCCTCCTCGACACGAGCTACTCAAGCAACCACACGCCAACGTCTTCCACAAAGCCGTAGCATCGCTACGGCTTCACGCCTGGAGATTATCCAGCATCTCCTCACAGAGAGAGGCTTTTCGCAACAAGTTGCGGAAAGGATGTCTCGACACCTGCGAAAGTCATCCGCAGGAGTCTACCATTCGAAGTGGAGAACCTTCTGTGGTTGGTGTCGTGGAAGGGGTATCTCTCCCCTCGATGCCACTATTCCAGCAATAGTGGAGTTTTTTGTGTATTTGCGGGAAGAAATGCGCCTTTCAGTCTCGGCAGTGAAAGGCTATCGCTCAGCCTTAAGTCTTGCCTTCAGGCTAAAAGGAATGGACATTTCCTTCTCGCTAGAACTTTCTTTATTCGTACGAAGTTATGAACTTAACCTGCCCTCAGTCGGAAGTGAGACCTCCTCCATGGAACGTGGTTCGAGTCCTCAGGGCTCTTAAGAGACCTCCGTTCGAACCATTACGCCAGGCTTCTGATCGCTACCTGACTTGGAAGACGGTGTTCCTACTAGCTTTGGCCTCGGCCAAGCGAGTCAGCGAACTTCATGGTCTCTCGTATGACATCGCCCATTCAAGGGGATGGGGGAGGTAACGTTCAGGTTCGTCCCTGAGTTTGTAGCTAAGACGCAAAATCCAGGAGTGCCGGACCCCCGGTTTGACTCCTTCCGGATCTCGAGTCTCCGTTCTGTAACAGATGACCCAGACCATCTCCTACTGTGCCCAGTAAGGAGTCTGAGGCTCTATCTTAAAAGAACAGCTGCAGTTCGTCCTCGAGTGCAAGCATTGTTTGTGAGCACAGGAAGGACGAAGAGGAGGGTCACTAAGAATACTATCTCAGCGTGGATTCGCAGGGTCATCCACCTTTCCTTGAATCCAGACCCTCCTCCGTCACGTCGCCCTAAAGCACATGTTGTCAGAGGCATCGCTACGTCCCTGGCGTTCAAGAGAAACTACTCAGTGACGTAGGTTCTACAAGCAGGGGCTTAGAAGCGTCAAACGACTTTCACAGCCCACTACCTGCAAGACGTGACCCACAGGAGGCTCGATACATTCTCTATCGGCCCTGTGGTGGCTGCACAACAGCTTGTCTAAACCTCAGGCTCCTTAATGGACAAGTAGCAGAAGGTTGAGGACATTGTTACCTGGTTTTAGTGTGCATGAATGAAAAGGTATGCCTGGCCCTTATTCTTTTCTTCATCCTCCCCTCTCTTGGGGAAAGCAGCATCCTGGGTTCTCTGTACAGCTGACCTCAAACCACTGCAGGTAAACCATGCTTCCTTGTGTTCCTAGTATTAAGGTAATACTGTCGCGTCCCCCATACCCTTACGAGGTGGTATTGGGAACGTCCTAACCTAGAATTCCATCTAAAGGACTCCAGGTCAACTTCCTAGGACGAGTCATACTTCATTCCTTCACACACAAGCTTACGTAGGCCGTGATCCTTGCAGTGCAAGGTTCTTGCGAGGTGCAGGGACTCCTTATCTTGAGTTCTACTTACTCAGATACTGAGTCCCCGGGCAAAAAGCCAAAGCCAGTATGGCTGGGACTTACCACCCTTCCTAAGGGTTAAGTCACCCTATTCAAATAGCATGGTTTGTATTTCGGTTATGGAACAAATGACAAATTCGTAGATAATTTGTATTTTTCCTAACCATACAAACCTTAGCTATTTAATCAAACTTGCCCGCCAGCCCTGTCAACCTGGATAAGTCCTACCTCTAAGCAAAGTGAACTAGTTCACCGGTGTGTGAGGGGGGAGGGGTAGCTAGCTACTCCTCCCCTACCCCCTCGCTAACTAGCGAGGGGGTAGTAAACCCTCGTTAAAGATTTAATGGCTCGTCATTTCAGCTACGCCGAAAGTAATACCCTATTTAAATAGCTAAGGTTTGTATGGTTAGGAAAAATACAAATTATCTACGAATTTGTCATTTTTCCAAGTTAAAACCCCCTTATTTTTTATTACCATTATTGATTCCTATCAAATAGAAAGAATTTGATTGTTTACCGTTGAGGTGGCTGAGGAAGGTCAATCCTAATATGCGAGGTTAGGGAGAATTCCATTTTTTTTTTTTTTGTGGTTGAATCTTCCCACTTCTTTTATGGAATAATATGAATTTTGGGTAAGAATTATAGTAATTAACCTTATTTGAAAAATTAGCCTATTTAATTTTAAATTCTTCCTGCCAACAGATGATCCCCCTAGATAGAAAGGTGACGTAGTTTGGTGTTTGACACTGTCTACCCCGGCTTCAAGTGTCTCATCTACCCTCACAACCACAGATGGTACACAATCAGTCAGTATTGTGAGGTATGTTTTATGAGCTCTAGGTAAAATGTGTAAGATATTAATTTGAATGGTAAGAAGACTAAATTGTAATCAAACTTTGTTTATTATTTGAGTGAACTATCCCTAATATTTATATGCAATATGATCTTGAAGTAAAAAGTTTTACAATAATACAATTGAAAATCAAAAGAATTCTGAGTGGATGTCTAAATAGTCTTGCAATAACTAGGGTACATTACCAGATTAAGTCTCAGATCAGTTGCATCTGTTTATTTGTTCCAACACACACAAAAACCGTTCACTCTTTACTGTGGATATTAGTTCTGGAAAGTGCATAAGATTCCTGGAACATCAATGATTATACTTACTTTCCAGGATGCTGATGTACCTTTCCATATTACTATTGAAAACGAAATAATTAAATCAAATTCTGAGTGCGTTTGTCTGTGTGGGCTGGAGTTGTGGCTCCCATCATCCCATTATAAGCAATTTCACATAACTAAATCACACAGAATCACTTCCTAATACAACTCTTTTATTTGACAAATTAACTATCGTTATATCAGCTCTGTTCTCTTTTATTTCTGTCAAGCTCTCTAATATTATATGGGCCCAATTGTCATGGGGTTTAACAACGACCTTGGTTCCTTCCGCAAGAGGACGACACGGGGTCACTGATATGCTCGTAAGTGTCTGGGGAGACAACACTTCTCCTCTCTCAGGTACAGCTGTTACTTTACTTACATGTCTCTCCAAGCTCACACACGCACTTACCTCCTCATGACTTTCTATAGGGTAAATGCACCCTCCTGCTTTTACTGTTATTGTATCTTTTCCCCCAAAAAATGCATATTTGATTATTAGAGATAAAATCAGTTTCTAAAATAGCGTCAATTCCTGGAATTCCCAAGGTGGGCAAGACAAAAAAATCATGTGTAAACTTCACAGACCCCAACTCAAAGTTGATGATTGTTGTATGGTTTATGTGTAGTTTATTTCCTCCTGGCGTGTCAAGAATGATGGATGCCGCTGACTGTAGTGAGTTTGAAGAGAATCTTTTTTCAATCAGTGAAACGCTGGCTCCTGTGTCGATCAGCACTCGAATGGATTTATCTGGCAGGTCAATCCTAACTGCTAACATTCCTAGACGGCCATTACGAGATATGGGGCATGGGCCAATGACCTCAGCTGCAATGCCGCTGCTCCCTAGTGCTGTGGGGGGTAAGGTCGGGGGTACCGATGGAGGTCCCAGTGCCTGCTCTGTCACGTCTGACCTCTTCGCTTCCTCGGCTACTGCTTGTGATGTCATGCGGGTGGGGGGGGGGCATCGAACTCCCTCGTCTCCTTCTTCCTCTGTTTCCTTTTCTTTGGATGTTGGGCGGGGGGAGGTGTACGTGTGCCACAGCCCGCCGCCCCCATCGTTTTTTGCTGAGCACTCTTGAGATAGATGACCATAGGCCTGCTAAGTGTAACAGCGGGGTGATCCTTGGGTGGGGCACTCCACTCGTCGGTGCCCCTCTCCCCCACACTGCCAGCATCTGAAGACTGCTAACTCTGCGCTCTCCTCTACTCCTTTTCGGGGGTCGACTGCCTCTCATGACTGCCAACTTCTCAGAATCGGGCCCATTATTCCCAGTCATTTTTTCTTCTGGTAAACTGTCTAGAATGTTTTGTATCGCACTCACTACGTCTGCTAACGAGCAATTTATCATCGAACAAATAACCACATAAATACGGCGTTACTAATCTTGAATATATTTCCGGGCAATTGCTTTTTTTATCATTTTCTGGGAGATTAGCACTCCGGGTAGCAAACGAATCACAATCGCAAAAAATGCGAGTTGCAAAACTAAGAACGGATTCACCTTCCCGTATTTTGGGTTCTGTAATTTTCTTTTATGTCACCCTCTCTCGCATCAGGCAAGGCATAATTCTTGATTAATCGTCGTTTTATATCAGTATAACTTCTTAAACTGTCTTGTGGCTAACACATTACCTCCATTGCAGGAGCATCTTTCAGCAATCTAATTACTTGAATAGCTTTTTCTCTTTCCAACTACCCATATGTGGCTACTTCAAAGTCTCTCAAAAACACTTCAATCGATTGAAACCCTTTGTTAGGCCGTTGATCATCAAAAGGCCTAACACTTGCCTGGAGTTCTGGCAACTTTCGAACTACGATTTGCGTATCTTCACTCAACTGTGCATGTGTACTTTCACTTGTGCGCGTTTGAACTTCGTTTATGTACGTCGGATATGATGTGGTTGCTCGCCGCTCTTCTTCTCGTTCAACCAAGAATCTGTTCATTAACTGTTCTAAGTTTTCTAACTTATTTTCCAATTCTTGCATTCTAATTTCTTCATCGGGAACTCTATACCCCACTGCTCCTTCGTTCTCATCTCCTGCAGCAGCAGCGTCTATGTTATTCCTTGTGTATCTAGGCATCTTGAACTTTTATTTCACCGGCTCAAAGAACAACTTCACTCACAGCATACACAAACAGACATATTTTTACACCTGACACCAATATGACCCATGTAGACTGATAATGAGGCGTTGGAATATGGATTTTCTTCATTTATTACAAAAGGTTCGTATGTGAGTACTCATACACAACTACCCTCTCAGGTGAGGGACTTGTCAACTTGAGTGCCCAAAGGCAACTGACTTCCTTCGCTACCAAAATGCAATCTTGTACAATAACATGCTGAGATATAGGTTTTTGTGGAATACTCATGATTAAAGAGTTCATTTACCTTGACGTACAAGACACGTCTACATACATGGATTAGGACGTGTGTGTATATATATATATATATATTCTTCCCAGCTGGTTCCCATTTTTATATGGGGTCGCCGTTGCGAATGAGCCGTTTCCATCTTTTTCCATTATGCGCTTCTGCCTCATCAATTCCCTTCTCCTGTAAGTCTCTTCTCATACAGCCCATCCACCTCTTTCTTGGTCTCCCTCTTCTTCTTCTTCCTTGAACCTCCATCTCCATAGTATGTCTCCCAACGTGGTCCTCATCTCTCTTCATCAGGTGTCCATACCATCTCAGCCTCCCTTCCTGCACTTTCTTTGATATTTCCACCACCTTTGTCGACCCCCTTATGTAGTCATTTCTTATCCTATCCTCTCTTGTCACCCCAGACATCCACCTAAGCATTCTCATTTCTGCCACATCCATCTTCTCCTCTGTCTTCCTCATGCTTGCTGTTTCCGTTCCATACAGCATTGCTGTTCTTACCCTCGTCTTATGAAATTTTCCTTTTAATCTCAGTGGTATTCTTTTGTCACAAAGAACTCCTGGGGCTGCTCTCCAGTTGTTCCATCCATCCTGTACCCAATGTTTAACTTCATTTTCCATACCTCCAGCGTTAACAAAGGATCCCAAATACTTAAACTTATCAAGTCTCTTTATCTGTTCTCCCCTAAGCTGAATACTTTCTCTATCATCCCCCTCACTAGTGGTACACATATACAGTATTCTGTCTTAGATCTACTTATTCTCATTCCTCTGTCCTCCAGTACTTGCCTTCATCTTTCCAATTTCATTTCCAGATCTTCCCTGCTCTCTGCGCACAGAACAATATCATCTGCATACAATATGTTCCATGGTACTTCCTCCCTTACTTCTTCTATTAAAACGTTCATCACTGTGTTAA
>NC_090732.1:85277541-85285041 GCF_036898095.1 Palaemon carinicauda | reverse complement strand
CTATTTGAGCACAATATTGTGTTGATATTTATCCGTATTGACCTCATTAGGGATAATTTGAATGAATTACCATCAATCTCACGTGGTGGGCCGGAAAGTCAGGAAAAACTTGCTGGTAAGAGACTGATGTCTCACTAGGTAAATCCTGAACTGCATATCAGCAGTTAGGTTCCGACTTCTTTTAGAGCCTCTGGTGGAATGGTTGGAAGTGACATGTCGTCTTACTAGAAGGGTCTAGGGGTCGTGCCCAAGTATGAGGTAGAAAGTTATTTATATTTGAGCACAATATTCTGTTGATATTTATCCATATTGACTCATTAGAGGTAATATAAATGAATTACTATCAATCAAGTCACATGGTGAGCCGGGAAGTCGGGTAAAACTCTAGTAAGCGACTGATGTCCTGCCAGGTAAATCCTGAACTGCAGATTAGCAGTTAGGTTCCGAATTCTGTTAGAGGGTCTGTTGGCATGGTTGGAAGCGACCTGGCCTTTTATTAGAAGGGGCTAGGGTTCGATCCCATGTATGAGGTAGAAATTTATTTCTATTTGATTACGATAATATTTTGATATTTATCCATATTGACTCATTAGGAGTAATTTGAATGAATTACTATCAATCTTGTCACGTGGTGGGCCGGGAAGTCGGGGAAAACTCGCTGGTAAGAGACTGATGTCTTCCCAGGTAAATCTTGAACTGCAGATTAGCAGCTAGGTTCCTACTTCTTTTAGAGCCTCTGGTGGCGTGTTTGGTAGCTACCTGGGCCTTCATTAGAATTGGCTAGGGTTCGATCCCATGTATGAGGTAGAAAATTATTTTCATTTGGGCATGATATTGTGTTGATATATATCCATATTGACTCATTAGAGGTAATTTGAATTAATTACTATCAATCGTGTCACCTGGTGGTCCTGGAAGTCTTGGAAAACTCGTTGGTAAGAGACTTATGTCTCGCCAGGTAAATCCTGAACTGCAGATTAGTAGTTAGATTCCGACTTCTTTTAGAGCCTCTGGTGGCATGGTTGTAATCGACCTGGCTTTTCATTAGAAGGAGCTAGGGTTCGATCCCAAGTATGAGGTAGATATTTATTTCTCTTTGAGGACAATTTTGTGTTATTTATCCATATTGACTCATTAGGGGTAATTTGAATGAATTACTATCAATAGTGTCACCTGGTGGGTCGAGATGTCTGGTAAAACTTGCTGGTAAGAGACTGATGTCACGCCAGGTAAATCCTGAAGTGCAGATTAGCATTTAGGTTCAGACTTCTTTTTGAGCCTCTGGTGGCATGGCTGGAAGCGACCTGGCTTTTCATTAGAAGGGACTAGGATTCGATCCCAAGTATGAGGTAGAAATTTATTTCTATTTGAGCACAATATTGTGTTGATATTTATCCGTATTGACTCATTAGGAGTAATTTGAATGAATTACTATCAATCTCACGTGGTGGGCCGGAAAGTCAGGAAAAACTCGCTGGTAAGAGACTGATGTCTCGTTAGGTAAATCCTGAACTGCATATCAGCCATTAGGTTCCGACTTCTTTTAGAGCCTCTGGTGGCATGGTTGGAAGCGACATGTCCTTTTACTAGAAGGGGCTAGGGGTCGTGCCCAAGTATGAGGTAGAAAGTTATTAATATTTGAGCACAATATTCTGTTGATATTTATCCATATTAACTCATTAGAGGTAATATGAATGAATTACTATCAATAATGTCACATGGTGAGCTGGGAAGTCGGGTAAAACTCTATTAAGCGACTGAAGTCCCGCCAGGTAATTCCTGAACTGCAGATTAGCAGTTAGGTTCCGACTTCTTTTAAAGCCTCTGTTGGCATGGTTGGAAGCGACCTGGCCTTTTATTAGAAGGGGCTAGGGTTCGATCCCATGTATGAGGTAGAAATTTATTTCTATTTGAGTACGATAATGTGGTGATATTTATCCAAATTGACTCATTAGGAGTAATTTTAATGAATTGCTATCAGTCTTGTCACGTGGACGGCCGGGAAGTCGGGGAAAACTCGCTGGTAAGAGACTGATGTCTCACCAGGTAAATCTTGAACTGCAGATTAGCAGTTAGGTTCCGACTGTTTTTAGAGCCTCTGGTGGCGTGTTTGGTAGCTACCTGGGCCTTCATTAGAATGGGCTAGGGTTCGATCCCATGTGTGAGGTAGAAATTTGTTTTTATTTGAGCATGATATTGTGTTGATATATATCCATATTGACTCATTAGGGGTAATTTGAATGAATTACTATCAATTGTGTCACCTGGTGGTCCTGGAAGTCTTGGAAAACTCGCTGGTAAGAGACTTATGTCTCGCCAGGTAAATCTTGAACTGCAGATTAGTAGTTAGATTCCGACCTCTTTTAGAGTCTCTTGCGGCATGGATGTAAGTAACCTGGGCTTCCATTAGAAGTTGCTAAGGTTCCATCCCGAGTAGGAGGTAGGAATCTATTTCTATTTGAGCATGATATTGTATTGATATCTATCCGTATTGACTCATTAGAGATAATTTGAATGAATTACTATCAATCGTGTCACCTGGTGAGTCGGGAAGTCAGGGAAAACTCGTTGGTAAGAGACTTATGTCTCGCCAGGTAAATCCTGAACTGCAGATTAGTAGTTAGATTCCGACTTCTTTTAGAGTCTCTTGCGGCATGGTTGTAAGTAACCTGGGCTTCCATTAGAAGTTGCTAAGGATTGATCCCGAGTAGGAGGTAAAAATTTATTTCTATTTGAGCATGATATTGTGTTGATATCTATCCATATTGACTCATTAGGGGTGATTTGAATGAAGTACTATCAATCGTGTCACCTGGTGGGTCGGGAAGTCTTGGAAAACTTGCTAGTAGGAGACTGATTTCTTGCCAGGTAAATCCTGAAGTGCAGATTAGCAGATAGGTTTCGACTTCTTTTTGAGCAATTGGTGGCATGGTTGGAAGCGACCTGGCCTTTTATTAGAAGGGGTTACGGATTGATCCCAAGTATGAGGTAGAAATTTATTTCTATATGAGGACGATATTGTGTCGATATTTATCCATGATAACATAAGGGGTAATTTGAATGAATTACTATCAATCCTGTCACCTGGTGGGTTGGAAAGTCCTGGAAAACTCGCTGGTAAGAGACTGATCTCTCGTTAGGTAAATTCTGAACTGCAGATTTGCAGATAGGTTCCGATTTCTTTTAAAGCTTCTGGTGGCATGGTTGGAACCGACCTGACCTTTCATTAGAAGGGGCTAGGGTTCGATCCCATGTATGAGGTAGAAATTTATTTATATTTGAGCATGATATTGTGTCGATATTTATCCATATTGACTCATTAGGGGTAATATGACTGAATTACTATCAATCATGTCACTTGGTGGGCCGGGAAATCGGGAAAACTCGCTGGTGAGAGATTGATGTCTCGCCAGGTAAATCCTGAACTGCAGATTTGCATTTAGGTTCCGACTTCTTTTAGAGCCTCTGGTGGCATGGTTGGAAGCGACCTGGCCTTTTCTTAGAAGGGGCTAGGGTTCGATCCCAAGTATGAGGTAGAAATTTATTTCTATTCGAGCACGATATTGTGTTGATATATATCCGTATTGACTCATTAGGGGTAATTTGAATGAATTGCTATCAGTCTCAAGTGGTGGGCCGGGAAGTCAGGAAAAACTTGCTGGTAAGAGACTGATGTCTCGCTAGGTAAATCCTGAACTGCAGATTACCAGTTAGGTTCCAACTTCTTTTAGAGTGGCATGGCTGGAAGCGACCTGGCCTTTTCTTAGAAGGGGTTAGGGTTCAATCCCAAGTATGAGGTAGAAAGTTATTTATATTGGAGCATGATATTGTGTTGATATTTATCCATATTGACTCATTAGGTGTAATTTGAATGAATTACTATCAATCATATCACCTGGTGGGCCGGGAAGTTGGGGGAAAGTCGCTGGTAAGAGACTATGTCTCCCCAGGTAAAGTCTGAACTGCAAATTAGCAGCTAGGTTCCGAGTTCTTCAAGAGCCTCTGGTGGCATGGTTGGAAGCGACTTGGCCTTTTATTAGAAGGAGCTAGGGTTTAATTCCATGTATTAGGTAGAAATTTATTCTTATTTGAGCACGATATTGTGGTGATATTTATCCATATATATATATATATATATATATATATATATATATATATATATATATATATATATATATATATATATATATATATATATATATATATATATTCAGTGAGCCCTCACTACTTCGCGGTTCGACTATCGCGGATTCACGACTTCGCGGATTTTTTTCATAACGCATGTATATACATATATTGCGTATTTTCCGGAAATTTTGAAAATAGCCGCGATATATGAAGACCCCAAATATTTCGTTAATTCCATTAATAATAAGTAATATCTGCTCATACTGATGGTTCATTGTATTACATATGACATATAATTCAGTACAGAAAGAAATAAAACACGAAAGGAGAATGTGATCATACGATAATTCAGTATACGTAGTAAAATTGAATCGAACATGAAACGCAAATCAGATGCAGTCTGACTTTGTCATATTTGAATGGTGTAAGGCTGCTGATGGCTATTACTACAAATGTAATTGATCTTCATCTTTTCCGTGAATCTTTTGTTTGTATACGTACGTAGTACTGCATCCAATAATATTCTTTGTTGCAAAAATCACATCTCGAATAAGCGTACATATCCTACAACAAAACAAGCGTAAAATAGCCTTTGTAAAGCATACTGTATATAATATTTTGTATTTGAATTTGTAACTACTACGTAGCATGTAAGACGGACTGTGATTGGTTCCAGTGCTGATAGATGACGAATCAGCTCCAAAGTTTTGTAATCTAGCCTGTGATTGGTGTTTTGACCACTTCTCCGATCCGCAGCATCTTCTCGCGGCCACTTTGTTTGCCGCTCTCTCGACGGGTAGATGCTGCTACGTTACTGTGTAACTTTAATTTGTGCTGTGCGTGACTGTTTGAAGTTGAACTTTTTGTTGAACTTTCTGTTTAACCCCTACAATGGCTACCAAGCGTTCTGCTTCTACTAAGGCTGGTAGTGAGCGTGAACGCCACCGAAAAATGATGACGATTGCTGAGAAGGTGACACTTCTCAATATGTTGAAAGAAGGCAGAAGTTATGCGGCTGCAGCCTGCCATTTTGGAGTGAACGAATCCACCGTTCGCTACATTAAGAAGGACGAGGCGAACATTAGAAAGACGGCTGCCATCACCTTTAGCAGGTCAGCGAAGCGAGTTGTTTCCGCTCGTAATAAAACGATCGTCCGTATGGAAGGTGCTTTAGCAGTCTGGATTGCCGACTGCCCGAAGAAGAACATAGCCTTGGATACGAACACCATCCGAACCAAGGCTTTGGGTTTGTATGAGAATTTTGCGGCAAAGGAACCTCAAGACGACGATGGCGACCATGCTGAAGAAAACGAAGATGATGTACTAGATGAACCTCAAGCAGGGACATCCACTGATTCCCAGCCTCAGAAACAACGTTTTTCCGCCAGCAAAGGATGGTTCGCGAAGTTTCAGAAACGCTTCGGCCTGAAAAGCGTTTCCCTGCATGACGAGGCTGTTTCCGCTGACACTACCGGTGCTGAAACTTACGCGAATGAGACATTTAAGAACATTATCACTGAAGGTAGATATAAGCCCGAACAAGTGTTTAATATGGATGAGACCGGCTTGTTTTGGAAGAGAATGCCGTCGCGAACTTTCCTGTTCAAAGAAGAAGCCAAAGCCTCTGGCTTTAAAGCATTCAAAGATCGGGTTACCCTCGTGATGTGTGGCAATGCTGCTGGAGTTTTGCTAAAGCCGGGGCTTATTTACAAATCGAAAAACCCTCGCGTTTTGAAAAATAGAAATAAGAATCTCCTTCCCGTGTACTGGATGCATAATCCAAAAGCAAGGATTACGAAGATGCTGACCTCCAACTGGTTCCACCAGTGTGTTATCCCGCAAGTCAGTAAATATCTCTTAGAGAAGGGCTTGCAATTTAAGATCCTTCTCCTTATGGATAACACTGGTGGACATGCAACTTATATGTCGCATGAGGTATTCAGGTTGAGTTCCTGCCACCCAACACAACGTCATTAATTCAACCGATGGACCAGGGGGTTATCAGGGCGTTCAAGGCCCTCTACACGAAGAATACCTTGGCGGACCTCGTTGCGTGTGTGGATGCTGCCCAAGATGATGAGGATGAAACATTCAATTTGAAGGCATACTGGCGGAAGTACACAATAGCCACGTGCCTGCAGAACATCCAGAAGGCACTGAAAGAAATGAAACCTGCTACTGTTAATGCGAGCTGGAACAAGTTGTGACCCCAGATTGTTTACGATGACGAGGGATTTACACCGTCTGAAATTCAACACTCTGCAATACGGAAATCTGTGCAGTTGGCTGCGATAATTGGAGGTGACGGGTTTGGCGACATGGCGACTGAATACGTCGACGAGTTGTTGGACTGCTATTAACAGCCGCTAACTGACGCAGACCTAGAAGACCTGACGAAATCGGCCTGTGAAGAAGACAGTGAAACACAGGAAGAGACCCAAGAAAATGTCGAAGAAACTCCTTGCGAAAGAGTTGAAAGAATTGTCGCAAGAGTGGGACGAGAATATGGTTCGTTCTATGCAATTCTGCAACAAAATCGATGAAGACATGACTCCCTACAGGATGCTCTTCGAGTGAAAAAAGAAGCAGCGGCAGCAACTTCCGATCACAATGTTCTTCCAGCCTCGCAAAAAAGAGCCAGTTCCTCCTGCTACTATGCCTTCGGAAGAAATTGAAGAAGTGTCCCAGGAAGAAGTTGAAGAGGTGTCCCAGGAAAAGACACCTCCGTCTGAAGAGACGTAAAATACTATCATTGGCTGCACAGTAGAAGACATCATCAGCTTCATCATCATCATTTCTACTGTGCAGCAAATTCATCGCCATCATCATTCAAGTTTTTCTTCAACTTCTTTCATGGTGAGTACAGTAACAATCTTTATTTTTTTATACTACTTTAATATTCTAACATTTAAATATTTGTGCCTGTTTTAGTTTAGGGTACTGTAGTACATGCATTAAGTGTTCTGTACATTAAAGGGTAGTTTGTTAACAGTACTACGTAAAGGGAAGGTTTTAAAAGTCTGAATATACATGTTATAACCTATCATATTTTTTTGTTTATTACATTTAAAAACTCTCTCTCTCTCTCTCTCTATCTCTCTCTCTCTCTCTCTCTCTCTCTCTCTCTCTCTCTCTCTCTCTCTATCTCTCTCTCTCTCTCTCTCTCTCTCTCTCTCTCTCTCTCTCTCGTAAATTATCATTCGGTCATTAGCGGCAGTTTGTTATTGTTGATTAAACGCAAAAAAAAAAAAAGAAAAAAAAAATTGTTTTCCTGCTTTGCTACGTATGTAGGATTTTATATAGATACGGTAAATAATATTTGTAATGACATATTTACTAAAAGCTTTTAATATCATTATTTATCACTTTCAT
>NC_090732.1:85257541-85270041 GCF_036898095.1 Palaemon carinicauda | reverse complement strand
TTTTTGACAAGAAAATTATCTTTTGTCCTCGTATAAATGACCTATTCATTAGAGTTAAAAAATCTTATCATCTTGAGAGTCTTATTAGATTTTGATTGGGGTGTTGATAGAATAACTTTACTTAAAATTTATACATCTTTGTGTCTGAGTAACTTAGACTGTGTGTCAAATTTATGGATCAGCCACTAAGACTTTGCTTGGAAAACTTGATGTTGTTCATAATTTGGGGTTCTTCATCTGCGCTGGTGTATACAGAACGGCTCCCATTATTTGTCTGCATATGGATTCTGGCAGAGAGGAGTTGAGTTTGAGGTTTTTAAATAGGTCCCTCAGTATAAAAACCAATCCTACCAGTATGTATGTTATGGTTCCTTTAGATTGAGCTCCTACCAAGTTTAGAGTGCCCAAGCCTTTAGAAGTACAATTGAAAAATTATGCTTGAGTAGGTTTGTTAACAGTACAGATAGCAGAGGTAGGATATCCCAAGTCTCCCCTTTGTGTAATCTACCTGTTAAAGTATGTTTTATGGCTGGAGGGAAAAATACCTTACCAAGTGATGTAATGAAAAGTGAAATCTTAAATCATGCTGCTCAACATCATTGGAAACAGGATTTTTACGGATGGTTCCAACTCGGCTGTGGCAGTAGGAAGTGTTGTTTTGATCGGGTATATTGTTACAAGAAGGAAGTTTCCATCCTCTTGTTCAGTATTTACTGCTGAGCTGTTTACAATAATTCCCGCAGTCTGACATGTTTTTAAAAATGTGATCAAAATAATTTTTATACAATTTTTATGGAATCCAATAGCATTTTACTCTGTTAAACAAATTATGCCATCCTACCATTTAGTACAAGAGGTGCAGGACTGGTAGTGGTGATGAGCGACAACATGGCGGTAGTGGCATATCTAAACAAACAAGAAGGTACTTTTTTTCACAGCAGCCCTGACATTTAGCTGTTGAAATCCTAAGTTGGACAGAAGACAACTCAATCACCCTGTCAGGCCAGTTCATTCCGGGCAAGGAAAACCGGCAATCTGAGCAGGAAGACTCAGATAGTTGGCTCTGAGTGGTCTCTGTTTCCTCGGATAGCCAACAATGACTTTGTGTGGTTCACCGATGATAAATCTGTTTAGGACGTCCCTGAACCAGAAGCTTCTGGTGCACAGCTTGCATATACTGGATCCCCGCCCAGCTCTTCAAGATGCCTTTTAACATCTGTTGGACAACCTGGACGTCTACACGTTAAACTTCTGTCAGATGAGGAGACTCAACAACAAGATAAGAGCATTGCAAGACGTGTTGATGACCCCAATAGCTCTGCTACGGTATTATTATTATTATTATTATTATTATTATTATTATTATTATTATTATTATTATTATTATTAATATTATTATTATTATTATTACTAGCTAAGCTAAAAACCTTTGTTGGAAAAGCAGAATGCTAAACTAACTATATGAGAAGTTATGAACTATTAAAATAGAATATTTTAAGAACAGTAACAATGTTAAAACAGACCTTTAATGCATAAACTATAAAAGAGACATATCAGCCTGTTCAACATAATATTTGCTGCAAATTTGAACTTTTGAAGTTCTACCGATTCATTCCACAACTTGGTCACAGCTGGTATAAAACTTCTTGAATACTGTGTAGTATTGAGCCTCATGATATAGAAGACCTGACTATTAGAATTAACTGTGTACAGTACATAGTATGGTATGGATGGTACTGTCCGGGAAGATCCAAATGTAAAGGTCAGAATTATGAAAAATCTTATGCAACATGCATAACGAACTAATTGAACGACGGTGCTAGAGATTAATAACTAGATCAGGAATAAAAAATTTAATAGGTCATAAGTTCTTGTTCAGCAGCTGAAGACCAGACAGGAGAACTACGTGAAACAAGGTAGAATGAAAAATTAAAACACTTCAGAATACTGTAGATTGATCACCAAAAATAAGCCAATTTTTGTGCAATTGAAGAAGACACAGACATAATGTGTTTGTGGAAAGTAAATTTGCTGTCAAGAATCACACCTGAAACTTTAAGTCATACAGAGTTAAAGAAACATCAATGCTGAGATCTGGATTTTGAGGAGCCACGGTCCTTGACCTACTTACAATCATACTTTTGAGTTTTGTTAGGATTCAACTTCTTGCCCCATAATTTGCACCAGACATTAATTTTAACTAGATATATGTTAAGGGATTCTGCAACCCCAGATCTACATTTAGGAGATGGAATTGATGCAAAGAGAGTAGCCTCATATGCAATGTGCTTATTTTCTAGGCCAAACCACATGGCGTGTATATAGTATGAAAAATAATTGACCAAGAACACTAGCCTGAGGAACACCAGGTGTTTTATTCCTATACTTACTTTGGTGGCCATCGACAACAACTCTTTGCCATCTATTACATGAGAATTCAATAATGATTCTAAGAGAAGACCCACCCACTCCCAGCTGTTTGAGTTTGAAAATAAGGTCCTTATGATTAACACAGTCAAAGGCAGCAGTAAAATCAAGGCCAATCATACAAACTTCCTGACCACAATCAAGGGATTTCTGTACAGCATTGGAGATCTTATGAAGGGCATCATGCCCCAAGGCCTTTACGAAAGCCAAATTGCAAACTAGGGAACAGAAGATTACCTTCAGCAAGCAGAATGGTTCTCGGACCTTCTCCTTTCCAACCCACTCAAACAACCTCACACAGAGATATACGGTACCACAAGAGAGTTGCTTCCCTATGACTTCATGCCTGGAGGTTAGCCAGCATCTTCTTTTGCAAAGAGGTTTTTTGCAAGCAGTGACAAAAAGGATGGCTGCATACCTCTGCAAGTTATTTATTGCAGTCTACAGGTTAAGTGAGCTGTCTTCTGTGGTTGGTGTCGCGGAAGGAATCTCGCTCTTCTCAATGCTACTATTCCTATAATAACAGAGTTCTTATTGTACCTTAGTGAGGAAAAACTCTGCTCAGTCTTGGTAGTGAAAAGCCTTAAGCCCTATCTTTAAACTGAAGAGAGTTAATATATCCTCCTTGACGGAATATTGTCTCCTCATACAAAGTTTTGAGCTTGTTTGCCCTCAGTCAAAAGTTATACCACTTTCTTGGAATATAGCATGTGTGCTACAATCCCTTAAATGAGCGCCTTACAAACTGCTATGTCAGTTCTCAGATTGTGACTTCACCTTGAAGATAGTTTTCCTCTTCCCCCTGGCCTCTGTGAAAGGGGTCAGTGAGATGTATGGTCTTTCCTACGACCTAGCTCATTCAAGGGGATGGGTGAGGTAACGCTCAACTTCCTCCCAGAGTTTGTTGCTAAGACTCTGAATCTGGCTGTAACGAGGATTATTGATGGAAATTGATAATCAATCACACGCTAATTTGTTTTGATAGTGGATAACTCAAAGCCAATATGAACCCTAGGATCAGGACCTTCCGGATTTCAAGTCTTCAGTCATGTAACCGATGATCCTGATCAATTGTTACTATGTCCTGTGAGAATGCTGAGGCGTTATCTCTAGCGAACTTCTGGAGCTTAATCGCAAGTCAAATTACTTTTTGTTAGCATTGGCAGGGTCAAAAGGAGTCACGAAAAACACAATCTCTGCATTGATTCGCCAGGTAATTGAACATGTGTTGAATCCTGAGTCTCCCCCAAGAGGTAACAGACCCAGAGCTCATGATGTTAAGAGCATCAGTACGTCCCTAGCATTTAAGAGAAACTACAGTAATCTGTGGTGCAGGTTCTACAAGCGGGTGTCTAGAAGCGTCAGAACAGGCATCAGAACACTTTCACAGCCCACTACCTGCAAGACGTAACCCACAGGAGCAAAGATACTTTCTTCATAGGCCTGTGGTGGCAGCAGAAGTGGTGTAAGCTACCTCAGCTTCCTTACAGGACAAGTAGCAGTTGGTCGATTTTAGACGTTACCCTGTATTAGTCTGGGATGAATGGACAGAATGACTGGTATTTTCTTCCTTCATCTTCCCCTTGTTGCGCACAGCATTGGAAAGGTTCTGCAAGCTAGCCTATCTCTAATTGCAGGTAATACCAATTTCTGTAGTGTAGCCTAAAATATGTTATATATTTTTTATGTCCTGTCCTCCTTGCAAGGTGGAGTCAGGCAATGTCTAAGTTAAGTAAAAGGAGTGCTACACACACCAATAATCTTACCTGGTCAAGTCACAATGCTTGAAATTTCCACACTTTTGCCACAATTGCTCATGCCGTCAACTCTCATGCCTGACATGCTAAGAGTAAGCGAGGTAACAAGGGTGCCCCTCTTATACTCGCTTGAGCCCAGAGTCACACCCCAGGTCAAGTTCCCAGCCAGTTGGGTTTTTGGACTTAGACCCACCTAAGGGTCAATCTCCATAGTAAAGAGCGAATGGTTTGTAGTTGTGTGGAAACAAATGACAATTAGGAATTTATTTATATTTGTTCTGTCACTCTATACAAACCCTCACTATTTATGGGGGATATTACTTTCCGTGTAGCTGAAAGATGCTATAAGTCTTTTAGTGAGGGATAACCACTCCAACCGCTAGTTAGCTGGAGGGGTGGGAGTAGCCACATACCCTGCTCACTCACACACTTAGGCTGAGCACCCACTTTTGCTTATGGCTTGGGAAGAGAGACATTCTTTCTGCTCCAACTTACCAGCCATTTGTCTTAATTTTACTTATTCTCTGTTTTTTTGTTTTATATATATATATATATATATATGAAAACATTCTTTTAATGTTTTTTATATATATTTAAGCTTTTCTTTTCAGTGAATATTACTGTTTATATGATAGCGTAGTACAGCGTAGTGCGGCAGGTTCTCAAAGGCGGAGAACCTCTCACGATCTTCCTCCTTTGGACACCAAACAACCCATAGGCTGGTGGCCTTCCGAGTGACTCAGCCTCTGCCTCAGGGAAGTCGTCATCTTGTGGATACTCCTTTTCTGTTTGGATGTTAACATCGCTCTCTCCCGCGAGTTTTTGGAGGAAGACCGCTTAAAGCCTTCCCAGAGCTTGACTTCGGTCTTGCTTTTCCTTGCTGTTGAGGACACTCCCTCGTTACATGGGCGGCCAGCAGATACTCTGCGGGAAACACCTTTCCTGTTATGCAGAATAGTTTGCGCTCCTGAATGGTTTTCTTTAGTAATTAAATGGAAATAATAAATAGTTGTAATTTAACTTTTTCAGCTTTCAACTCCGTACTCCTTCATACAGCAATGGGCCAACGGCCATACCTAGCTGGTGTAGGGAATGCATAGTCTTTAGCTTGTAAGCTCCCCTTTTCCCGCCGAAGAGTTGAGTGGTTCTCTCCAGTAGTTTTTTTTGTCAGTGGTTTAATTCATTGTACTGTATATTTTTTTTTTTACGCCACCGCTCTCCTCTCGACCATGACAGCTGATGAAGGGAGGTCCTTAATATGTTTCTGTTCTCTCGTGGGACACCTTTCCTTTCCACTGGAAAGTCGATGGAGTCTAGGGATGCAGCTCGTAACAAACTACGCAACTTGGTGAGAGGCTTCCAGAAAATCTCTCCAGGATCATACCTACCTAATGATAGGATGCGTAACCTACTATTCCCGAAAGCAAGTAATGAAATAGTGGTGCCCCAGGCACGATTCACACCTCCCTGCGGCCAGATAGCCTTTGGGATGGAGGGCAGGAAGCCCCCACGGGAAGAGGTGGATAATGTCGTGTCGGAATTGCTTCCATCTGTGCCGGCTCTAGAGCCATTAACATCGACATCTTCACCCTCTACCCCTCTATTAGACGGAATGGACCAATTATGGGCCCAAATGAAAGGTCTAATAGAAAACTTTTCGCAAACAAGACGAAAAGGAGGAAGTGAAATTCAAGATAGAGCTCTGTGAAGCTCCACTTGTCGCTCCCCAAGGGTCATACAAATGACCCAGACACCAAGACCTTCCGATATGCTCCAAAACCAATCCCTGGAGGATTGCGGAGCTTATGCCGATTTTAAACGGCAAACTCTACATCTCAGAGAAGATGGATGCTGTTCCTTTGGACAAAATCCAGTTTCGGCCAAGCTTTGATGCTTTCCCTAATTGCTTCATTCGACTGAGACATGAATCAACGTCAAGAAAAGAAACGGAACTGAAGGAGGTCATGATTCTCGATCATGATAAGGCACAGGCTATCTTGTCAAGTAGCCTGAGAAAGGCGGGCTACTCGGTGTCTAAAGTATTCGCACTAGGTAACGGACACCTTCCTTTCTTGCTCCTGCTTCAATATCATTCCCCTTTATATGGAAGGCATTTAAATCTGTTGCCAAGGCAGTGGAGGCAGGTAGACCATGTCCAGCACTCGAGGAGTGCAAGCCTCTGTCACTAGCCTTTCCCAGGCAGGAGAAGGAATGGAAGGAAGTCCACTTAAGCTTTTCAGTAGGAAGACTAGATGCGGATGTCGCTAGACAACAGTTTAGCGAGAATCTCCCTAAACTATCTGAGTTTCTTTTGAGGAAGGAACAAGAAACAAAGGAGAGGCTTGCAGCCTCCCTATCCCTACAGAACTGCATAGAGTTGTGTTCAGCCCACCAAAGTACCCCAGACATGCTCATGGTCTTGGCCAAAATGCATATGGCCACACTAGTAAAAGACCTTTATGCCTTTATGAAGGCTAGGAAAGCCTGTAGAGAGTTTGTATTCGCTACTGCAACAGTGAAACATGAAACCAGGAAGCTGATATCTTCCAACATTTTGGGGTAGAGACCTCTTTCCAAATGAGGTAGTTAGAAAGGTGATTAAGAAGGCCACCACGGAGAACATAGGACTTCTCCAAAAGTGGGGCATCCTTTCAAAGAGAAAGTCTTCCACGGTTGTGGGTCCCCAACCTAAAAGGAAGACGGAAAAGTTTAGAAATTTTCCTCGGGCTATTCAACAACATCACACAGTTGCAATGACCGCGGTCCCACAGGCAAGCGGTTAAATATGTAAACCTTCTGATCAAGCGAAGCAAAGAGACGCTTCTGGTGGGAGGGACCTTCCTTCAGGATCGCTGGACCTTCGATCCTTGGGTCCAAGGCCTAATCAAGATGGGACTAGGTTGGGAAATAGACATGCCTCCACCATCATTTCCTCAACTCTTCCTACACTCCAAAACCCTCCAGGAAGAGTATACCTTAGAGCTCTAGAGCATACAGGTGGTAAGGAAACTATAGTCCATCGAATTCCAGGGAAGGCTGTTTGATCTTCACGAGAAGGACTCAAGAAAACTCAGATTCATTCTGGACTTATTGCCACTCAACAAGTTCAAATAAAACAGCAAGTTCAGAATGTTAATCCTTCTGAACTTAAGGACCTTATTTCAAAAAGGGGTGTTCGTAGTCTTGTTAGACCTGAAAGATGTCTATTGGCAGCTTCCAGTCAGTCACCCCCTCCCCTCCTACCTACGATTCAAGTTACAGAGGATAACGTATGTCCTAGGAAAGATAATTGTCCGACTAAACACAGTCCTAAGCATCTTCACGGAATTGGTGGACACAGTCACGCAAAAACAAAGCCTAGAAATGGTTCAGGCAACAATGTACCTGGACGAAAAGCTTGGGTGGGCAGTACCCGAAGTGGCTGGTCTATGAGCATCCAAGGAAGTGATCCGGTTCCCGGAACATCGGGGATGCAAGATAAGCTTCAAGAAGTCTCGATTCTCTCCAGCTCAAAGGCTTCAATGGTTAAAAAACCATTGAAACCTATGGTCACACCAACTCTCCTTTCCCTTGGGAATGTGAAAGGAGATCGCAGGGTCGGTCAAGAGACTATGGTAATCAGTCAGGATTCCAAGACGCTAACAGGGAGGAGTTCAGAACTCTCTCCAGTTCACATTGGTGACAGACCCAGTGCTAAGAGCACAGCTTAAAGAAGCGTTAAGAGTCTGGAGTAGATACGCATCAAACTCTCGAAGAGATCTAAAAGGACCGATATCGGTCTTTCCTTAATCGCTTCCCTTACAATGGTCAAAGGCCAAAAGCCTATTGAAGACTGTGCCCTTGCAACTACCCCGACTTTTGAAGATCATCTGTATGGATGCCTAGTCGGAAGACTGGGGTATTCACTCCCATCAGAGGAAAGTCCAAAGGATTCAGGTCATTTCTATCCAAGGCCATGTTGGTCCTGTCATGGGTGGAGAAACTCTCTCCACGCAGATCAGACCTCCTCAGGCTGATCTTGGCCATTGAAGCGATAATGCGACGTCAGAACCAACAAGGCTAGAGAACGTTTCATACAGTGTAGGTGACGTTAACCATCCCTTACCTAAAGGGATGGTACCTATCAGAAGTTCATGTACAATCGATCTGCAATGTGACAGCGGATGTTCTACTCGGACTCAAGCCGATAGAGTTAGAATGGTCCACGAGCTGCAGATCGACCTCTTCGTCCCGAGTGTCATCAAAAAACTACCTCGATATGTAGCCCCATACGAGGATCCTTTAGTAGAGATAAGACACCATATCTCTAGTATAGAAGGGATGGACTTGGGAATTTCTGTTCATCCCATTCAATCTCCTGCTGAAGGTCCTCGACATGCTGAGATCCTTCCAGGGAGCAGTGGCTCTGTGGGCTCCCAAGTAGTCTAAGAGCAATCTGTTCCCTTTAGTGAAGGAACTGAAGCTGAGGCTAGTCCTAGTTCTAAACCCACGACTATCTCAGAAGGTTCAGAGGTCAATTGCCTTCGATTTATCACAGAGAGCCCAAATCCTTCATTTCATGATTTTCTTGCCCTAGCGGTTAGGAAAAGATTTGGGATCTCAGAAGGCAATATAGAATTCTTAGAAGAATACAAGTCTAAGTCAACTAGAAGACAATACGAGTCATCTTGGAAAAAGTGGGTTGCTTTTGTAAAAGCAAAAGGACCGAAAGAAATCTCAGTGAATTTCTGCCTGTCCTTTTTTGTCCACCTTCATAATCAAGGTGTGGCAGCCAACACAATAACTACATGCAAGTCAGCCTTCACTAGACCTCTTCTATATGCCTTTCAAGTGGATCTGGCGAAGGAAATCTTTAATAAGATTCCGAAGGCATGTGTAATGTTTAGGCCTGCAGCACCGCCAAAGCCCATCTCATGGTCTTTGGACAAGGTCCTACATTATGCCTCATCTGTGAACAAGGAAGATTGTACCCTCAAGGATCTAACCCAAAAGGTTATTTTTCTGTTCGCTATAGCCTCTGGGGCTAGAGTTAGTGAAATAGTGGCCCTATCTAGAGATGAGGGCCACATTCAGTTCACAGAAGCGGGAGAACTGAATCTCTCTCCTGATCCACCTTTCTCGCTAAGAACGAGCTACCCACTAAGAGGTGGGGTCCCTGGAGAATCTGCCCTCTGAAGGAAGATGTCTCTCTATGTTCGGTAGAGTGTCTAAAGGTCCATCTTCATAGAACTTCAGACTTCAGGGGAGGACAGCTCTTTAAAGGAGAAACCTCTGGATCAAACTTATCCCTAAAACAACTGAGGGCAAAGCTCACCTACTTTATTCGCAGAGCAGATCCTGACAGTACTCCCGCAGGTCATGATCCGAGAAAAAATGACTTCTTCACTGAACTTTTTTCAGTATATGGACTTTGAGAGTCTTCGCTCATATACTGGATGGAAATCATCCAGGGTGTTCTACAAACACTATGCTAAGCAGGTCCATGAACTGAAGCATTATGTGTTGGTGGCAGGTAGTGTATTAAAACCTGTCGTCTAATTCTGCGATGAACAGTTAATTGATTGGGTCTGTCAATTAAAGGGAGAAGGTGTCAGCACTTTTAGTGTGATCTCTTTTAAATGAGTGTTACTATGGTGATACTAACTCTGTTCAAAATCTCAGGTGTGGAATTATACAGATAGTACAAGTGCCGTGTGTATGTAATACACAGTGTTGATAGAATATAACAGGTACAGAAATTATGAAAAGTAATTTTATTAAAAACTTTTCTTCAGTCTGAGAGTGGCACTCATCATTTCTTCCCTTTCAAAAGGGAAAAATAATTTCTGTATATGTCGCCGGTATAATTCCTTTATCATACTACATGCGTTCTACTTGTTCATTCATTTAGTCATTTATTAGAAATAAATGTCTATTAGAATGTAATTGCATCCTAATTCGCCCAACAATTGCATGTTTAAGATGCCAGAGTTCTTTGACTTACTGATGTAAGTATACTTCATATCATTGTATGCTTGCAAACAATAGACATAATGGACACTGGTATTGGTTCGGCAATATATACTAACCATGAGACTGTTTGTATACTCAGTGTATACTTATGTTTGTTCATACAATATATGCTAACCTTGAGGCCCCTTTTCTACCGTCTAGAATGACTCTTCCCTGTAGGGGGCAGGAAGCACTAACATCGTTTATGATTAGTGATGATGGCGGATAACGGTAACATCATTTGTCTCAAATGGTCCAAATGACCATAGAAATATTATTATTATTATTATTATTATTATTATTATTATTATTATCAACAACCCTAGTTGGAAAAGCGGGATGCTATAAGCCCAGGGGCCCCAACAGGGAAAATAGCTAAGTGAGGAAAGGAAAGAAGGAAAGATAGAATATTTTAAGAGTAACAACATTAGAATAAATATTTCCTATATAAACTATAAATATTTTAACAAAACAAGAGGAGAAATTAGATAGAACAGTGTGCCCGAGTGAACCCTCAAGCAAGAGAATTCTAACCCAAGACAGTGGAGACCATGGTGCAGGGGCTATGGCACTACCCAAGACTAGAGAACAATGGTTTAATTTTGGAGTGTCCTTTTGCTAGAAGAGCTGCTTAACATAGCTAAAGAGTCTCTTCTACCCTTACCAAGAAGAAAGTAGCCACTGAACAATTACAGTGCAGTAGTTAACCCCTTGGGTGAAGAAGAAGCTTAAGGCACTGATGAAAATCCACAGATACATTAATACTGTGGTATGCTTCCATCAGGACGACATGGCTTGAGCCCAAAAAACGGATCTATTATTGGGTGAGATGGCCATGTCGTCTTGATGGACCCACCCTTCTTTTCTAAAGAAAATATCTTAATAGTATCCCTCCCGAAGCTACTGTATCTGTAGCACCATGCTCAATGCTGCAAGGAATGTCCGCCATCTTGGATATAGCGCTGTTGTGATACTCAATAGTAGTATGGGAACTAGGGTAACCTTGATATGGCTCCCCTTCTAATTCTGACACTTTCCCCCTCGAAGCGTAAACGCTATTCGGGGTGCAGATTGCTATGATGCGTGTCAAGAATACGTCCCCTGATATTATGCGATATCCTTTAGAGAAATTTAAGGATATTTGCGCCAGGAGTTAGAATTCTGGAGACCTAAAGGTAAATTCTCTGGGAATATCAGCGTAGTCAAATATCCCTAGGAAGCTACTCTTAGGAACCTTCCATCAGGACGACATGGACATCTCACCCAAAAATAGATTTTTCGCTTCGCTCAAAATCCGTTTTCTAAACCGCATGGTTTCAAACCACTTGTGTGTAGCGGGCCATAGATATTCCCGCCTGTAGTATGTTATTTGCAAACATCTATTCAATTATTAAAATTTCAATGCCATAACTGATATTGCACCATTCTAAAATTGAACTGGGAAAATACAAATTACTTCCTAATTTTTCATATTTCTCATTTGTAAAAAGCAAAAAAAGAGTCAGATAAGGGGTGCTAGGCTGCCAAACACGACATCTTTGCCAGCTAAATAAAAAAGGCAAAGCATCCATTTAAATCCCCCCCAGCAAAGAAAAACCAAAATAGATCCCAACCCAATGTAGTTAACTTAAACTTTGAGAAAGATTCAGTAGGTAATTCCATGATTTTGGGATAAAAGACAAGAGCTGAATTTTATGTCTTAAATTTATAAGTGAAAAAAAGTGTGTTTACTCTTATTGGCAAATGCTTATGTAACACTGCCATCTTCTGAGTAAGGAGTAATGTTTCTCAGTGGGTGATGGGCCATTTACTAGCAGATGAATGTAACAGCGGAGATGCTGTGATATATTTCCAGAGAGCTTGGAATCCATGGGTCTCCCTTATACATAATGATTCCATGCCTGATCTTCCTGTTATATTTAATTACCTGTTTTAGCCTAACGGAAAATTCTTTCGGACCACTCATTTTTTAACCCAAAAAACAAATGGAAATTACAGTTTATGCACAACACGGATGAGCAGAATTCACGTCGGGAAAAGATAAGGAAGTTGTGGGTTTTAAATACGGTTAGAATCATTGCGGACAATACTGTACCAATTGCAGTGAAGATAGTTACAGGACAATAGATTGTTATGGAAAAACTGAAATGGTTTGGAAAACATGATTACAAATAAGAAGAAAAACAAGAAATCATGGACAGGTACAATATTAACCAATATTCATGACTCAAAGCTGTTGAAGTTGCTGGTTAAAATGATCTGGATTGGTTTTGGAGTATTCTTTACTACTCTTCAGACTCGCGAGCAGTGAAGAGAGGGTAGTTA
>NC_090732.1:85235041-85250041 GCF_036898095.1 Palaemon carinicauda | reverse complement strand
TCATTGGAGGCAACAGCAAAGGAGAAGGACATAACCCTCAAAGAGTTCTGGAAGTCCTACAACTTCTGAGATGCCATCAAGAACATTGCTGAAGCTTGGGATGAAGTGAAGTAAACCAGCATAAATGATGTCTGGAAGAAGCTTTGTCCCCAGTTTGTCAATTTCATTGGCTTTGAGGAGACAGTTGAGGCTGTCATCAAGAAGGTTGTTGACCTTAGTAAGCAGCTGGATCTAGAGGTGGATGCTGATGATGTTATCGAGCTCCTGGCGTCTCATGGAGAGTAGTTGTCTATAGAGGACCTCATTGAACTGCATAGTTAGATGATTGCAGAATAGGAAGACACCTGAATCCCAGATCCCCAAGAAACTTACAGCTATGGCCTTCACAGAAGGGTTTTCCCTGCTAGAGGGAGCAATGGCAAAGTTTGAGGAACAGGATTCCAATATGGAAAGGTGTATGAAGGTGACCAGGAGGTCATGGTTGCTGTCAAGTGTTACAAGGAGATCTTGGAAGAGAAAAGGTTGTAATCCTGGCAGAAGTAAGCTGTGCGCGTACTTTAATAAGGTAGAGAGGACTGCACCTAGACCTCTACCTCTGCAGCTTCTTCAACATCACTTCCAGCTTCAGCACTTCTTACAGCATCTCATCCTGACCCTCCAGCTTCTCCAGTATTTCGTCTGGACTCTCCATCTCCTCTTTCAGTTTCTCCAGTACCTCTTTCAGCATCTCATCCTGATTCTCCAGCTCCTCTTCCGACTTTTCCAGCATCTTCCACTTTTTTCTCCCAATAAGCCTATCTCTCCACGACCTGCAACACCCATTCCATTGTGCAGGCCAACCAGAGGAATAAAGGTAAGGAATTGTTATATGCATTGCTTATTGTCTACTAATACTATATTAGTGTAAAGCCAATTGTTTCTCTATGGGAATCGTCATCAAATAGAAGGGAGAACTGAAGTAATTTTAACAAGGTTGCGTACAGGTCATATGAAATTGACTCGGGGAATTTAATGTTTACATCTCATGAAGCAGTTCCCAGGTGCAGTGAGCGTGATACTTTTTTAACCATATAACATATTTTTAGGAATTATAAAGGTTTTAATAGAGATATATTCACTATACTCAGCTTCGAGCTTTTGCTCAGAGTTTATGCCTCAACTGAAAAGGAATACAATTTAACTATAAAAGAAACCCTTTCTGGTACAACTCAGGAACATAAATGATGGTCAACCCTTAAATCCGCACTCTTTGGTGTAGATTCAACAGTTCCTCCTTTACTTAAACCAGATGGCTCAGTCACTCACTGTCCAAAGGAAAAGGCAACCCTTTTGGCTGATGTTTTTGACAGTAAACAGAGTAATGAAAAACTTGAACTTCCTCATTCCTGTTTTCCTGAGGCTAAACTAACTAGTTTAGTTTTTCGATCTCGTGAGATTAAAGCTCTGTTGATGGACCTTGATGCTTATGGAGGTGTAGACCCAAATGGTATTTTTCCTTTGTTTTTTATAAAGACAGCAGATTTCTTAGCTCCAAAGTTATCTGTTATTTTGCGCAAGTTAGCTAGAAGAGGAGCTTTTAGCACTTGCTGGAGAATTGGCAATGTTACTCCTCTATGTCAATGTGTTTGTGGTAGCTCAAGTCCCACTGATTACCGCCCAATTTCCTTAACTCCCATATTATCTAGTTTTTTAATGTCTTCTGGCAAAACGTCTTAATAGGTTTGCTGAAGGTAATCATCTACTCCCTAGTTTGCAATTTGGTTTTCGTAAAGGCCTTGGAGCATGTGATGCCCTTCTTACAATCTCCAATGCTGTACAGAAATCCCTTGATTGTGGTCAGGAAGTTCGTATGATTGGCCTTGATTTTAGTGCTGCCTTTGACCATGTTAATCACGAGGCCCTTGTTTTCAAACTGAAACAGTTGGGAGTGGGTGGGTCATTTTTAGCATTATTATTGATTTTTTTAATTAATAGATCTCAAAGAGTTGTTGTTGATGGACACCATATTGAGTATAGGAATGTGATATCCGGTGTTCCACAGGGTAGAGTTCTTGGCCCATTACTTTTCATACTATATACACATGACATGTGGTTTGGCCTAGAAAACAAGCTTGTTGCATATGCAGATGATGCTACTCTCGTTGCATCAATTCCATCCCTGAATGTAGATCTGGGGTTGATGAATCCCTAATAGAGATTTAGCTAAAATTAGTGCATGGTGCAAATTATGGGGTATGAAGTTGAATCCTAACAAAAATCAAAGTATGCTTGTAAGTAGGTCAAGGACAGTGGCTCCTCAACATCCGTATCTCAGTATTGATAATGTCTCTTTAAATTTGTATGACTCTTTTAAAATTTTAGGTGTGATTCTCGACAGCAAATTTACTTTTGAGAAACACATTAGGTCTGTGTCTTCTTCAATTGGACAAAAAATTGGCTTATTGAGAAAGTCTTTTAAGATTTTCGGTAATCGATCTATTCTGAAGAAGTGTTTTAATTCTTTCATTTTACCTTATTTCGAGTATTGTTCTCCTGTCTGGTCTTCAACTGCTGATTCTCATCTTAATTTGTTGGACAGACACTTACGGTCTATTAAATATCTTGTTCCTGATCTAGATATTAATCTTTGGCACCGTCGTTCAATTAGGTCATTATGCATGTTGCATAAGATTTTTCATAACTCTGACAATCCTTTACATTCAGATCTCCCTGGACAATTCTATCCTGTTTGTAATACTAGGCAGGAAGTTAATTCTAATAGCCAGGCCTTCTCCATCATGAGGCTCAATACTACACAGTATTCTAAAAGTTTTATTCCTGCTGTTACCAAGTTATGGAATGATCTTCCTAATCGGGTAGTGGAATCAGTAGAACTTCAAAAGTTCAAAGTAGGGGCAAATGTTTTTATGTTGACCAGGCTGACATGAGTCTTTTTATTGTTTATATATGACATATCTGTTTTTGACATTGTTAATAGTTTATATATGACATGTCTGTTTTGACGCTGTTACTGTTTTCATAATGATATATTGTTAATTTATTCTCATCATTTATTCCTTATTTCCTTTCCTCACTGGGCTATTTTTCCCTGTTGAAGCCCTTGTGCATATAGCATCTTGCTCTTCCAACTAGGGTTGTAGCTTGGCTAGTAATAATAATAATAATAATAATAATAATGTTTTGGAAGGAAGTTTTTTAACATATCAGACTGAGAATTTCTCATTTTAAGATTTAAACTTTTTTAAGAAGCATAGGTTTTATAAATAAGATTTAAATTTCTATTTACCACAGACTTTCATATAAAGATTTAATTTTATCCTAGTTTTTATATTTATTCTATATTTTATTAGTTTTCATAGAAGAATTTATTCTTACCCCATATTTTATATACTGTATTTACTTTATATTTTACTATTAACTTTAACAACTTTGTAAGAGTTGAGCTTGACATATTGGGCTGGTTAATGTTTTCCCTTTAAAAAATGTGTAGGTAAAATACTGTTTGGGTAGGGTACAGGTATTTGCATGTATAGGGAGCAGTAATTTATGAATGGTAGGACATTGTTTTCTATCTTTTTTTTCAGTATTATGCACACACAGTATGTATATATGTTTGTATGTACGCACAGTATGTTATATATATAAATCCGACTTGTGACTAAAATTGTCTTATGCCACATTATAAGAACAGATTTTGTTTGCAATGCAAGAACCTCCTACCTTATACCTTTTTTGGTTTGTGAAAATGTAAACCAAATTGCACAAAAACTACCAAAAGTATTATAAGAAAAAGTCGATAATTTCATAAGCTTTGCTATCTAGTGCCATAAAGCTGAAGACAATAAAATTATCATGCATTAGTAACAGGGGTGAAACACCCCTAAACTTTGGTATACCATTAAAATCAACAGTAAATAAGAAATGAGAGAAGTATTTTTACTAAAAACGCATACCTTTTTATGGTAAATGAAAAATTATTAGTTCAAGTAATAAGTTTCTCATTTAGCAAGAGAAAAAAAAAATTGTTTGGTAGGTTACTTTTATTAGCAGATTTGGATATGTGGACAGTATTCTGAATCATCCTAAAACTTAAACAATGGAAATGATGTATATTTGCTGTTTTTATTTCATAATACAATACTAATATGTGAATATTGCTGTCATTGTTATTGCATAGAGGTAAGGAAAACATCATTGTTATGAAAATCCTGTTTATTTTAAATACAAATATGTACAGCTGTACATTTTGACAAAATGGACATGTATTGTAGTTTGGTCAATGATGTAGCCTAGCCAATCAGTACATACGTTAATGAGTTCATTTTTTAATTCTTTTTTATTTACGTATATATAAGGATGCGTCTACAGTAAAAGAAAGTTTTAGCTTAAAAAGGGTTTTAAGGGTGTATAAGTGGTGTATAAGAGCGTTAGCAGGTTTTATAAAAGCTTAATTTTATAAAGAAAGTAAAAATGTGAAAATTATTAAAAATGATGAAAACATCATACAATAGTGTAGATTTCTGTACAGTATCAACTTCACTGTTTTCGAGCTGTTGCCAGGTTGCCTGGATGGAACACCAGCGATAACCAAGTGATTACTCTACTTACATACACACATACTATATATATATATATATATATATATATATATATATATATATATATATATATATATATATATATATGTATGTATGTATGTGTGTATATGTATATGTCTGTACACTGTATGTGTATGTATACATATACATATACACACAGTATATAGGGAGAAAATTCTGATTGAGAAAGGAGTTAGACACGGAGATCTCATTTCTCCTAAATTATACTCAGAATGCCTAGAAGTTTCTGAAAATTTGCATTGGTAAATTGTAGGAATTAATATTAATGGGGATACCTTAACATCTAAAGATTAGCAGATGATATAGTTGTGTTTATTCAATCATGGGAGGAATTACAAAAGATGATAGATTTGAATGAAGGAAGCAGAAATGTAAGACTGAAAATGAATATTTTAAAACTAAGATAATGTTCAGGGAAAACACAGAGACAACAGATAAGAGTTATGGACAAACCTCTAGAGATTGTTAATGAATATTAGTATTTAAGACAGACAGTAAATGTTCCCCAAGGACACGAGACCAAAATTAAAAGAAGGATAAGCGTGGGATGGAAATCCTTTGGTAAACAAAAAGATACTGTGAAAAGTAAAATGACACTTATTCTAAAAAGAAAAAACATTTAATCAGATGGTCCTACCGGTTTTAACTTACGTATTAGAAACTTGGTGCCTTACTAAAGGATTAGAACATAAGCTAGTTACAACTCAAAGTGCTGTGGAAAGAATAAAGATGGGAATAACACCATTAGATAGAAAAAGAGCAACATGAATACGAGAACAAACTAAAGTAGAAGATATTCTAACATATAAAAAAAAAGAAATGGTCATGGTCAGGATATATATTCAAAATGAAAAGGAAAAATAATAGATGGATATTAAGAATAACAGAATTGGTCCAAAGAAGTTGCAAAAGTAGCAAAAGAGGGTACAAAATAAGAAAGATTGCTGGTGTGGACTAGCATAGAAAGACCATAAACAGATACCAAAGGAGGGGGACATGTCTGAGGTCTTTTTTCTGCAGCGAACTATAACGGCTGATGATGATGATATATTTATGCATATAAGAAGACCTTTAGATGAGACGAGATTGAAAATTAGGGCAAATTTTAATGAATTTAGGTGATATATGTTGTATAATGGTGGAATCACAGTAGTCATTTCTTGCTCAAGTTTTTGGCCAACCTCCAGCCAGTGATAGCAAGTGAGTGTTGTTGCGTCACACTATGATTTCGCAGTTTGAGGAGCAAATAGGAAAAAGTTAAATGAAACTGATCAGCTGATATCATCATGGTGCCCAGAAATTTTCTAACTTGCAGTAATATGTATTATCGGTATATTAAGTGAATTGAAGAATTCTACAACTACCATAGGATGAATAAAGCAGATTTTTATTATTGCTTGAGGCTTGTTGGGCCCAAGATTGCCAAGCAATAGCATGTCCTATTTGCAGCCGCCATCCTGTGTGTTTACATCTGACATTATGCTCACGGTTGTGCTCGCTGCTTTCTGTCCAGCCGGGAAGCCAATATCTCTAGGAACAAGCTCTCATGCTTTCCATTTTGGGCAGCAATGGTTTGCTTCTGGCTAATAACAGCCTATTGTTATTCCAGCTTAAGACAACTGGTGAATTACAAAGCCACCAGTGCTTAAGCTAGCCTTTACTGCATCCTTAGAAATCCAAATTAGATTAAAGGCAATTTTATAATATGCTTTTCCTAAACATGCCACCAAAAAGAGAAACCATTGTTTTGTTTAGGTTTCATTTCCAATCATAACGAACAAATGAACACAGCCACAGTATAGGGCAATAGGATATGTGGGGGGAGGGGAGTGGAGAATTAGGATTGGAGGGAAAAGTGTTAAAATGAAGTATAGTTGGAGGTGAAAAGATTGGGACAGACCCAATAGATCTTTGTTGGTTTTTTGTGCCAACATCATGCCTTATGGACTTCTGGAGGTGAGTTCTCTTGCCAGCCTCCTACGGACTAGTTTTTTCATGATTATTCCTTTTCTGGGGCTTTTTTTATTTGTCTACTTTTGTTTTATTGTTTTATCTTAATACTCTGGATTTGGTTCATTCTGAGCAATGAAAGGAGCTATCCTTTTCCACCAAGAATACTCATTTTCTGTGTCTGTTATTTCCTCACTTGTTACGAGCTCTGGGTATATGTTTTTGAATCTTTCCAAGGCTTTTGTGGCTCTTCTGTGGTACATGACGTTTACTGGTTCAAAATTGTATGTTATGGAATGTTTTGTTGTTTTCATTCATGTTATTATTGTTATTATTATTGTTGTTATGGTTGTTGTTATGGTTTAGGCCATGTGTGGTTCTTATGCTTCCATTTTTAAATTTTTGTAGGGTTTTTATCTTTGAGCCTGTTGCTATTGGATATTCGAATAGAGGTCTTATTACGCTTTTGTAAAGATTTATTCTTATGTTTTTATCCAGTAGTTTGAAATGTTTTAATGCCCATTTTCTGTGTTTTGCCAATTGGAGCTTTTTTTTATATGGAAGCTTATCCCAGTTTTTTTGATAGAGAGACCAAGGATTTTATCATCTTTGTTAAATGGAATGTTTATGTTGTTTACTGTCATTGGAGCTGATTTATTTTTGATACTGATAAGAGTTGGAATTTGTTGTTTTTTTTTTTACTTTCCACTTTATTTCGTAATCGTTTATTCTTTTGATCTCCCTTTCAGTTTTAATTTTTTTAAATCTTTTGGAATTTGTGGGATGCATTATTATTTGTGTTAAGTCATCTGCATAGGCATAGTTTAGGGCATATTCGGGGGTGATTGGCATATCTGCTGTGTAGAATATAAAAAGTGTTGAGATAGTATGCCCCCTTGTGGTACCCCACTTTTTATATCTATTGTTTCTCCCAATTTCCCATCTCTGCTACGTATTCTGACAGTTCTGTCTTTTATGTAGCTTGAGAAGAGTTATTCCATTATTATTGGTAGTTCCCATTGGAGTATTTTATATTTGAGGCCATCATGCCATACTTTGTCAAAGGTTTTAGAGATATCTCTGCAGATGAGATTGCATTGGTGTTTTTCATGGCTATTGTTTCGTAAATTGCCATGAGGGCAGTTTCAATGCTTCTCCCTGCCCTGAAACCATGTTGGTGTTTGTAGAATTTATTGTTATTTTCTAGGAATCTCTTTAATCTTGTTTTTATGATTTTTTCAAAAACTTTTCCCGGCACTTCCAGCAAAGTGATTGGCCTTCTGTTGGTGGCAGTTTTGAGTCTTTTCCCTGGTTTATGGGGGAATTATGAGTACTGTATTCCTTCTTTGTTTGGTTTTGGGTAATATCCCATTGAGAGTGTTAGGTTTAATATTTGTTGGAGTCTTCTCCATGCCACCATCGGTAGTTTTGATAGCATTAGCTTGTTTATGTAGTTTATACCTGGTGCTTTGTGTTTAAATGCTTTCACTGTTTTCATTTTCTCGTCTATTTTTATTTCTGCTATTAAGTAGTAGTTTTCATATAGTCTTTGTAGATCTGGATTTTGATAGGGGGTTATTTGTTCCCTATTTCCTTTTAGGAAGTTGATGACTTCTGTTTCTGTGCCTCTGTCAAAATTTGCACTTTCTTGATCTGTAATTTCGAATGTGCTGGTCCATGTTTCGGTAAGTAATTTGATTTGGTCTTCTATTTCTTCTACCTTATCACCATTACTGTTGATTAAGTATGGTATTTCTATTTTGGGTTTTCCCAGTAATCGTAGTTTTTCCCAGAATTTTTCTGGGTTTTAGTATGTTTGTCATAGTTTTGTTATGGTGTTGTTCCAGTTTTCTCTGTTTAATCTGTTGGATTCTTCAATTATTTCATTTTAAATGTGTCTTATTAGGGTGTATGTTACCCTTGTCCACTTGAATGTGTTGGATGGTCGGTAATTTAATTGTTAGGTGACTATTTTCAAGTAGTCGCTATCTGTGGTGGGTTTATGGTATGATAGTGTCTTTATTGGATAGACTATATCTATAGTTTCTGAGATATCAGACATCCATTTGTTTATTGCTAAGTCTATTTCTTGTTCCTGAATGGCTATTTATCTTGTTATTGTCTTTAAAGATTTCCCAGTTTGTCTTCTTTGAACAAATGAACACATGTACACATCTTTGTATTGGTTAGCTTTTGGGGCCATAGATATACTGTATGTCACTACTAATGTAGTATTGTTTCAGTTACTTTATCCACAGAAATTCAAAATAGATGAAATAAAGGCAATTTTATATCATGTTTTCCCTATGCATGCTGCCTAAAATTAAACCTTTCTTTTGTTTACATTTCATCGCCGATCATAACAAAGAAACTAATGCATTTACACATCCAAGTGATAACTAAAGATTCTAAGAGCTTTTAGTAAAGATGATGTAATTACAAATATTTTACTTACCATTTTGTTTGCATTTGGTCATCAATGACAAACAACCGGTAATGATAAATGTACATTCCATTTCCAAAATATTTTTACTAACTTCAGTTCTAAGTCAGTTTAATTTCCTTTTAACCTGTACCCACATCAGTTATGGAACCACCAGCAAAAATGAAAAGCCACAAGACTTCATTCTAAATTAAAAGTTGTACAAGCAGTCAAGAGATCGAACGATTGTGCTGCCACGAGAATGTTCAAAGAGAGAACGAAAATGGTTGAGATTGGAGAGAGTGAGGATAATTTTAATCAGGATGGATTTTCAATGGAAAATGAATATTATGCTAATCTAAATGTTATTACTACTGTACCGTCATTAACACTAACAGTAAAAGTATCGAAAGGTTAGAGAAAAAATAAAGTTTTCTGAGAACGCTACTATAACTCGATGTTTACATAGATAGAAGTCGATTTCATTCTTGATATGGATTTTGTCCCCAAATAGGAACTTTATCATGAACTTAAGCCAATAAGTTAAATAGAGTTTGGTTACCTTTTGATTGGTTATTGTATATATGCTTAGGCTAACCTACCAATAAACATCACTTGAATTCAGTGTGATTTTCATATCAGTTGTATAAGACGACCCCCAATTTTAAGGCGTGAATTTTCGGATTTAAGTATCTTTTATATGTAGAAATGTGACATGTATGTATATATATATATATATATATATATATATATATATATATATATATATATATATATATATGTATACATATCTCTATATAAATGTGTACATATCTCTCTCTCTCTCTCTCTCTCTCTCTCTCTCTCTCTCTCTCTCTCTCTCTCTCTCTCTCTATATATATATATATATATATATATATATATATATATATATATATATATATATATATATATATATATATATATATATATATATATATATGTATATATATATATATATATATATATATATATATATATATATATATATATATATATATATATATATATATATATATATATATATATATATATATATATATATATATATATATGTATACATATCTCTATATAAATGTGTACATATCTCTCTCTCTCTCTCTCTCTCTCTCTCTCTCTCTCTCTCTCTCTCTCTCTCTCTCTCTCTCTCTCTCTCTCTCTCTGTATATATATATATATATATATATATATATATATATATATATATATATATATATATATATATATATATATATATATATATATATATATATATATATATATATATATATATATATATATATATATATATATATATATATATATATATATATATATATATATATATATATATATATATATATATATATATATATATATATATATATATATATATATATATATATATATATATATATATATATATATATATATATATATATATATATATATATATATATATATATACATATATATATATATACATATATATATATATATATATATATATATATATATATATATATATATATATATACACACACACACACATACATACATACAGTGTCAGTCAGTCAGTCAGTCAGTTAATACCTCTTCCTGAAAGAATATGCTTACGAAATTTTCACTCTGCGAAACGAGATGCGAATAATTTTACATATGTATATGTAAATATATATATATATATATATATATATATATATATATATATATATATATATATATATATATATATATTTATATATATATATATGCATAGATTATAGGAATCCACTTTTGATGGCCTTTGTGGACTATAAAAAAAGTCTTTGATATTGTGTACTGGCCAATTTCGTGGAGAGTCCTGTGTGGTCATGGAATTCCTCTTGAATATGTAAATCTGATTAAGTCCGTTCATGAGCATAACAAGTGCAAAGTTAATTTTATTGGAGTCCTATCAAAGTAATTTCCAGTGAACAGCAGATTACTCCAAGGGAATATGTTGTTGCCTATGTTGTTTATCATCCTCATGGATTTTGTAATGCGAAGAAGAGTTGGAGGTTATTATTATTATTATTATTATTATTATTATTATTATTATTATCTAGGCTACAACCCTAATTGGAAAAGTAGGATTCTATAAGCCTAGGGGCTCCAATAGGGAAAATAATCTAGTGAGGAAAGGAAACTTAACGAAAAACAAAATATTTTAGGAAGAGTAACATGAAAATAAATATATCCTATATAAACTAAACAAACTTTAACAAAACAAGAGGGAGAGAAATAAGATAGAATAGTGTGCCCGAGTGTACCGTCAAGCACAAGAGAACTCTAACCCAAGACAGTGGAAGACTATGGTACAGAGGCTATGGCACTACCCAAGACTAGAGAACAATAGTTTGATTTTGGAGTGTCCTTCTCCTAGAAGAGCTGCTTATCAAAGCTAAAGAGTCTCTTCTACCCTACCAAGAGGAAAGTGGCCACTGAACAATTACAGTGCAGTAGTTAACCCCTCTGATTTAGAAGAATTGTTTGATAATCTCGGAGGAGAATATGTAATAAATAGGCCAGAATATTCAGTGTGTGTGTGTAGGCAAAGGGAAAATGAACCATAACCAGAGAGAAGGATCCAGTGTAGTACTGTCTGGCCAGTCAAAAGACCTCACAACTCTCTAGCGGTAGTATCTCAACGGGTGGCTGGTGCCCAGGCCAACCTACTACCTAGATGGTGGAGAAGGATTGGACTGGGTTGGTAATGGGAAATTACCTGACCTAGATTATGCTTATGACGCTTTCCTTATTAGCAGAACACCACAGGATTGGCAATGCTTGTTTACCAAAATGAATGAAATAGCACAGGAGATTGGGTTCAAGATAAATTGAAGAAAAGCAGATGATGGGAACAGAATATGCAATGGAATATGAAATATCATTAGAAGGAGAATGGATTAATGAGGTAGAATCATTCAAGTATTTAGGAATATGATAAAAAATACAGGGTCATTAGAATTGGAGTTTAGTGAATGATTGAAAAAAGCAAACCTGACAATGGCTAGGTTAAGTAAAATTTGGAAATCAAATCATCTGAAATTACATATAGAAATCAGATTATGCATCAGTTTAGTGAAATCTGTTACTGTATGGACATGATTCGTGGTATGACAATGAAGCAATCTCCAACAGATTTAGCAGATTTGAGAACAAAGCCCTCAGAATAATATTGGGAGTTAAATGGCAGGACAGGATTAGAAATGAAACTACAAGAGAGATTTATTGAGTGCCATATGTGGAGGAGATCATGGTGAAGGGTAGATTGAGATGGTTTGGGCATGCCCTTCGCACTCCCCAAGAGAGATTAGTTCACCAAATTTTTAACTGTGCTCCACAAGGCACTAGAAGAATTGGAAAACCCAGGCCTACATGTCATAGAACTATGAAGTGGGAGATGATGAATGGAGAAGTATTGAATTAGAAGCTCATGATTGAGACAACTGGTGAAATCTGAGGTCTTTTGTGTCAACGGACGTAGGAGATAGTTTTATATATATATATATATATATATATATATATATATATATATATATATATATATATATATATATATATATATATATACTAATGCTCATGATTTTAATGTAAATATCAACCACACTGGCATTTAATACTGGATTCTACCTTTTGGAATGTACATTATATCCACCGGAAATTCATTTATGATAAACGCTTCTGTCTGGACAAGGGTTCAAGCCTATGCCCTGATCTGAAACAATGCCTGCAGGGACAGCTTTAACAATTTAGATATCAAAAAAGATATGAGTTCATTTCAAGTCAACTGTACATATACTTGTTGAATTTAGGAATCTGTTCTTAGACTTGAAATCAACCCATATCCACCATGATGGTTAATTAGTGAGTTTGAAACTTGTGGTTATTTATGATGAATATGTATCACCAAAACACATGTAATTTTAATCAATGTAAATATCAGCCACAATTGAATTTGATACTGATTTCTACCATTAGGAATGTATAACTACTGTAAATTCCTTTATAATAAATGCTTCTTGCTGGGCAAGGATTTGAACTTATGCCCTGAGCCAAAACAATTCCTGCAGGGACGACACTACCAATCGAGCCATCAAGAGAGATATAAGTTCATTTCAAGTCCACTGTACATATACATTCAGAAATCTGTTCTTAGATTTGAAATTAACCTATCTCCACCATGATAGCTGATTAGTGAGTCGTCCCTGTCGGCATTGTTGTTAACTCAATTCATTCTAGTAGGACTCATACCTAACTCATATTTTTCATATATAGGGCAATGAAATAATTCATTTTGGTAAAAGATTTTATATAAGCTTGCTTGATGGCTAACGTTCTGATGAAGAATATCTTCAGATGAAATCAGAACAGAAACATGATGACTTTAACAAATACATGTGGCATCTTATGCATTAATGAATTTGTATAAAATAATGTGGATACTATATATTACAACGATACCTAAATACAATAATTAACGAAATAGTTAAAACATTAACCTTGCTTTACCTTGCTCCGAAGAGCTCGTAGCCTACGAGGATAGTGGTAAGGAAGGGGAGGAGATCCTTATTGTTTTGAAGGATAGTCTCCAACCAATGAAAATTCAGGCATCAGGTGGTCTCATACTTTTCTATGATCTCTTTTTACCAGCAGTTCTTAATCTCTGGAAGAAATTCCATTGTTCACAACCACCTCAAATAACCTTGATCAGCAGGCAAGAGGCACCTGATCAATTCCTCAAGGTGAACACCATCTTTACTAATCTTTGAGATTTTTCTTCATATTTAGAGCAAAATTCAATAGATATTATGATGAAGACACCTAGCACCAGTTGCCTCTTCAAGGAACCTGGTTAAAACAAGATCTGAGTCCTTGTGTTGTCCCATATTGAACATCTCCATATGGGCTGAGGCAAACAACTTTGGATGACAATACAGTAGTATCAAAGTTCGTTCCAGGAAGGCACAGTGCGATAGTGTATTGTTTCAGGTAGAGGAGGCAAGTTCTATCATCAGAATAGTAGTATATCAGGATGGTGTATAAGATACATTGGTGACTATGAATATGTCATCAATAGATTTGTTTACTGTAAGTCCAAATTTCAAGCTCCCCATCTTTTGCTCTGTACATTTTGTCCAGTCATTGGAAATTCAACATAGTGCTGTACTCTAGGGATAATCTGGTTAATTAACTATTCATGGCACTCTATCTCATGAGGTAGCTCTAGCTAAACCCGAGGCTTCCAAATGTATAAAGAGAATGGTTAATGCTCCAACTTTTCCAGAACAGTATTGGTTTGTTGACCTATCTAGTTGTATGTTAATGGATGAGCCAAGACAGGTGACAGTGAGAGTTCATTAGAATAGAATTTTGCTGCTATATTGGCTTTGAAACATAAAGATGAGAGTCCATCAGTTTGAAATGCAAATACAATTTTAGATTTTCATACGACAAATGTTATGCAAATAAAGGGACAGCTTTTTGCTCATTGGTAGAACTAGTTGTCATGCAATGATTTCTAATTGCAATATGCCTTTACATTTTTTCTGTTTTACTGTTTGGGTTTTTCTTCTAATGAAAGTAACCCATTGAATTATCTTATCCTTGATTCATAAAGATTCCAAGTTCTCCATCCATTGGACACTTGCAGACAATCTGGGGCTCTCAACTTCTAGACCAGGGACAGGCAAACTACGACCCATGGGTCACAAGGTTTTCTGCAGCCTGCATCTGCAGTGAGTATTCAAGAACAGCTGTTAACAGCCAGTGATAGTTTTCATTGGTTTTCTATTGCTTTAGATGAGAGTAATGATATTCAGGATACTGCTCAGTTACTCATTTACATCAGAGGAATTGACAAAAACTTTGAGATTACAGAGGAATTGTTATCTATGGAGTCTCTCAAAGATGCAGTTGCTAGAAAAGATATGTACAACCGTGTCATGAACAGTCTAATCAGGTATAGATTAATCCTGGATAAACTGGCAA